>NW_005871433.1:387834-454160 GCF_000147115.1 Myotis lucifugus | reverse complement strand
TCTAACAACTTTTACCAAGACCTATGGCCTCAGCCGCACCTGAACGTGGGGCTGCTAATGCATCTGGTTTGGAACAGTTTGTCATCTGGGCTCTCTGAGCAGGAGACAGATCGAGAGAACGCTGGGTACACAGATACTCGTTATTATTGGACTGTGTTATGACTTCTGTGCCGCTCTCCTCATTCATTCCTCGGCCCGAGTTCTAGCTGTCATTATGCTGAGTCATTGCTTGGGAATAAACCTGTGTTTGCATTGCCTATCAGCCAGGGACACCGCACTTACAGTTTCCTTTCAGAAACGCATTTCTTCTAACCGCGATGTCTTTTGTCTTGCTTTCATCCTCTTCACATCTTTTAGGGTAAGAGATTATTGGCAGCTTTATTTTTATTGTTTTTTAAAGGTTGACTGTTTTAAAACAAGACTTAGAAATTTTAAATTTAGTTCCAGAAGTACATGAGAAAAACTGATATTTTGCTCTTCGGTAAGTCAGTCTCCTTTTTGAGGGCTCTTACAAGCTCAGGCTAATCAATTTATTTCGGGTGCACTAAGTGTGCACTCAGGGGCTCCAGAATTTGAGAGGCGTGGCCATGTTTGGAAATTGGTCATGCTATTGCCTGAGGGGTGGATTGCTGAGATGTCGACATATCTGATGGGAGTGACTCTGGGCCGTGAGCACCATACGTGCAGGGGCGACTGGTCTGCTGCTCGCCTATGCTCTCAGCCTCAGGCGCAGTGCCCGGCACAAAGGCGCGCTTAATGAATAAGCCTGAGGGAGTGGATTATCCTTATGAGCAATTTTGTGCTTCAGAAATGATGTCCAATTTCCTATAGGGAACCATATATCTTGAGAAGTTTAAAAAGAAAAGGACTGCCCTAACTGGTTTGGCTCAGTGGATAGAGCATCGGCCTGTGGACTGAAAGGTCCCAGGTTCGATTCCAGTCAAGGGCATGTACCTTGGTTGCGGGCACATCCCCAACTCTCTATTCCTCTCGGTAAAGAATCAATAATATATATATATATAAAATAAAAAATAAAAAGAAAAGGACTAATGAAGCTGCTGCCCCAAAAGTGGTAATAACAAGTTCAACACTCGCTTCAATTCCGTTGTCAAGTACTGTTGTGAACCCAAGTTCAATATGTGAGCCAATGACCTCTACAGAAAGAGGGCCAAGTCAGTAAGAAATTAATTGTGTGTGTGATTATTATGTATTTCATTTGAAATTTGAAAGTGAAGGTGAAATTTTGCAAGCAAAAGAGATGTATTAAAGTACCAATTTTCTGCCCAGCTGCTGTGGCTCAGAGAGTCGGCCTATGAACCAGGAGGTCACGGTTCAACTCCCAGTCAGGGGAATATGCCTGGGTTGTGGGCTTGTGTAGGAGGCAGCTGATCAATGATTCTCTCTTATTATTGATGTTTCTATCTCTCCCTCTCCCTTCCTCTCTGAAATCAATAAAAACATATTTAAAAAATTTTTTATTAAGTGTGCTCATCATTTATTCTGGGAATCTGCCAAGCCTAGTCAGAGTACTTTCTATTCCTCTCCCTTGGGTAAACCCTAGATCAATTCAGTTTCCTTCTTAATTTGGGCATCATCTATAAACAAAGTATTATAAACCCTATTTTACTGTACTCATCTATAACTCTACATTTTCGTACACCACTGACCGTGGAAGTGTCCCCAAAAATCTTTGAAATATTCAGTGACAAAAAATAGTCAAGTACAAATATTGGTACTAATAGGAGAGCATCGGAAGTGGAGGCAGAGAGCTGAAGTCGCAAAGAAGGAGGCCGTGAGAGACAGACTCTTTATCAAAGTGACAGATGAGGGGATATCATGAGGCAGGAGAGAGCGAAGCAAGGATTTTACAATTTCTGCAACTCACATCACACACAGAGACGTCACAAACATACAAGCGAACAGATCCACAGAACCCCAATGAGAGTCACCCAGAATGTGGCTGGGCCTGTGCTGTAACCACTCTGAAATTTAAACATGTTTGGGGGACCCATAAGAAGATTCTTAAAGGACTAAGGAGGAAGGAGTCTTATAGGAAGAAAGCACAATGTTCTAGATAGCGCATCTGTCATGGAGTTGACCCTTCAGCCAAGGATCCAGTCTAAGTTCAAAGGGAAGAAGACTGTGGGTAAAATGGAATGAACTTTTCTCACAAAGGTGAACTGTGACCCTGGGGGCGCCAGGCAGCTCCGCACAGGACCCTTGAAAGGAGCAAAGACAAGGGATGCATCCGAGCAGATGGGCCTGCCTGAGCTGTGTGCAGTGGCATGGCCTCAGGTCAGCACAGGGTTCTGGTGTATCATGACTTCCATGGCATCAGCAAGAAGTCGGTGTCAGGGGCCCCCCAAATAGAAGAGGCGGCAGCAGCAACGGGGGATTTCATGAGGCTTTGGGAATGTCAGAGACTGGGGTACAGAAATTTTTTCTCCAGGAAACCAGGGCTGGAGCAGGAAGGGAGGGAAAACATGGGTGTTGTGCAGCCCGTGTTTATGAACACGCGTGAGACACCTCCTGGAAACAGCTTCGAGTGGGTGGAGAAGACTTAAAGGAGGGCAGGCTAGAGGGTCCTGTGTCACTTCAGGTCCTCCAAGAAGCAGACTTTACATCAGGATTAGAAGTGCAAGAGAATGCTTGAGGGCAGTGCCCGTGCAGGAATAAGAGAGGGAGTCAGAGAAGACAGGGGTGTCTGATTTTGGTGAAGGAGAAGTGAGTAGGATGCATCTCAGACTTCAGGCCAATTCATAGAAAGTTTCAGGTAGGCCAATGGGAGTCCTTGAGCCAACATCTGGTTGGGGAGTCCCAGGTCCTGCCATACTCAGGAGCTCCATCATGCTCAGTCATTGGCAGGGAGCAGTTCATGGGAAACACGGCTGTGGTACATATGTCACCAGATCCAGAGGGGCAGCAGTCAGCTGTCAGCCAGTCATGCTCCCATACCAACTCAACTTTGTGGCCACCATAGTCTCTTACTAGCAAATGAGGCCAGAACAGAAAATCATTTGTGATAGTCTGTGAAGCCTCATTTTAATGCCAGGTCTGTGTTATTTACATGGAGAAACTTGGCCTGTAAATGGTTACAAATTTTAAAACTCTTTGGAGCTTAAAGAGTTGTATGCTTAGTTATCTGAGCTCTTTTATCCAGAACTGTGCCCCGTTCCCTCAGAATGCCTGTTAGCAGAGGGGCATCTAGAGTAGATAATTTTTGAAGTCATGAAAGAGGTTCTGGAATTACTGATAACTTGTGCAGAGATGGTCAGTAGGTCAGAATGAGATTTTTCTGGGCCCATAGTATTGAAAGATAATAGATGGTTTGCATTTCTCTAAACGTACAGAGTTGGCTAGGATGATAAAGACCAGGATATGGGAAGAAACCGAGGGAAAAGAAGGGAAACAACCAGTCCCCCCCCCCCGGCCCTCTACTCCAGCTGCTCAGAAACTCTCCAGCTGTTCAGCTGTATAAGAAATAGAGAAATGGCTTTGCATGCACAAGATTTCAGAACAGTGGTGAGAGGAAGGGCTTTGAGGGACTGGAAACCTGAGCCCACGTGCATTTGCAATGACGCCATTTGTTAGGACTGTCGGCTCAAGAATGATTTGTTCAACTGGTGCTTCAGCCACATCAGGTGGAGCTTGTTTATCAACACACCGAGGTTACCCTTGGGAAGTGCAAGAGGTAAATATAGGACAGAGAAAAGGAAGTGCATGGGTGGTGGCGGCGACTCACTGAACTTGTTAGGTCAAGAGATGACGATAGCCAAGAGCATAAACAGCATCACTTGTGTTTTGTTTTGTTTTGAAATTTTTGTAAGAATTTATTTGGGCCCAAATGATGACATGGCCAGGAAGCAAGATCTGAAACGCTTCCTAAATAGCAGTGCTATTAAAAAGTTTAAGTAAATTAGTGCCTGACAGACCACTAGCTGTGATTTGGGGGTGACCTTCTTTGGTCTTTTGAGGGTGACATCAGAGATGTTGTCCTGTTTGTCTCACAACAGTATCTACTTGGCCTCTGTGAAAGCCAGATTGCCGGACCATATGGACAAGGGTTCTAATTTAAATATTTTTTAAAAATGGAGGAAATTCTAAAGTAACTGTTAGCTTGTATGGTTATGCTAGCTTCGGATCATCAGACTTTAGTTGGTGTTGCTGGGCCCTTTCACCCAGAAGCCAATTTCAAGGGCACTCAGACATCATCATCTGCTAGCTCTAGAGGATTTGGAGCCCACCTAGCTTGTGAGTTCGCTCTCATGCGAGGTGTTGAATCAAAAGCTAGATCATTTAGAAGTGCAGAGAGTGTGGAACCTTTTTTAAATAAACACATGATCCCAACCCATAGAAATGGAGCAGCTCTGGTTGAAGGGATGATGGGGAGAAGATTCGGGGTTGAGTGCAGACAGCAGGTGATCTGTGCCCATCCTCTCTCTCTGTCCCCGTTGAAGTCCCCGAGACCCCTGATGATGTGAGTACCACTGTGGCAAAGGGAATGGATGTATGTAGAGTTGACCTGATGATCAGTGACACCTGTGCAGTCCTAGGCGTGCATGTTTGACTGCATGATCACAGAACGCCACACCACACATGGCAATCAGACTTAACTAGTGCATGTAGGTGGGCTTTTCTAAAAGGCAGCATGCTGACTGGACAGAACACGAGCTTTGGACTCAGAAGACCTTGGTTCTAGTCTTGACTAACACTTAATAGCGTTGACTTTGGCAAATGACTTCTCCAAGCCTCAGTTTTCTGGCCTTTAAAATGGGGAGAATAACACCTCTCTTAAAGAACTGTAGCAAAGTGAAGTGACATATCCATGTTGTATTTGGCTGAGACAGGAGAGTTCTGAGCACACAAACATTCCCCAGGAGCTCTTGTCTGGTTTTCTGACACCCTTGTGAACCTTGATCCCCAGCATTCCCTCAGGGCTCCTGTCTTTAACTGCCCACTTGATAGAAATCAGTGCAACCCAACATCAGTGTTTCCTGGGACTCAATCCTGATAGTCACCTCTTGACTCACCCTACTCATGACCATGAGCAAAAGGCATCCGGGCACGCTTCACACTGGCCTCCCAGGACTCTGGCTGCTGGAGAGGGGTTGGTAGGTGGGCCTCGGATCCTAAGACGGGCTTGATTTATAACCTTGTTCAGAGTTAACCTCCTTACTGGGACTTGTGTTCCGGGTCCTACCTAATCTGAAAGAATATGCAATGACTTTCCCCTCCACACCATGAAACCTCCTGCCAGTCAGATAGAGGCAACCTAGTTCCTCAGCCCCAAAAAGCATCTGGCCTGACTACAAGCTACCGGGGGAAACCTCCAGGTCTGCAGAGGATGGCATGCACAGGGAAGACCAAACATTAGCCAGGACCCAAGGGCAAGAAGACAGGTTGGCTCACTCCAAGGGAGTCCCGGCTGCATAGAACGTGCAGAAAAGGCACCAAGGAGAATCCCCTCCAGCCATGAGTGAGGAAAGCAACAAGGGCGATAAGGAGGAAAGAATGGTGGCCTGAAAGTCAGGAGACCTGGGCTCCTGTCTTGGTTCGGCTAGAATCAGCTGTCACCAGACTTCCTGGCATCCTCATCAGTAAAATGAAAAGGTTGGATGAAGTGACCCCATGGACCCCATGGGGTCATAGGAAAGAACCTATGAATACAAGGCTTACTTTACATGTGTTCTTTATTCCCTGGTGGCCCACTGCGACGGGCAGATGGGAAAGTGGGAGGAGAGCCAAAGCTTCCCATCTGATTTATTTGAGAGAAGAGACCCTCAGTTCTTAAGAAACTGAACGGAAGCAACACCTCAGCCTTATCACAATTTATGCGCAGTGACACAGCACTGATATCTATAACACATATTCTGGTAATTCCTGATCTCAGCAGATAGCTGCCTTCTGTTCATTGTGGAGGAGTTAGCAGAAGTGAAAGGGTGTGGGTAGCGAGTAATAGGGAAAGCAGGTTTGTCGAGCCCCATCACCGTGGACGCTGGGTAATTTAATCTGGGGAAGAGCAGATAAGCAAATAAATCTGTTAATGGTAGGAAATGGAGTCCAGCTCCGCCAGCTAAGAGGGGAAATTGGGCCAGATATTAAATAGCCCTTTCCTCTCCAGAGGCCATCGTTTCTCTCTTCTTGCTGATAAAGAGGATAAGACAGGCATTTAGATTTTACCTGGAACATGAAGCGGTGTTGTAGCCGCGTGTTCCAAATGTTGAGAAGCCTGACAGGAAACAAGAAGAACAGAATTTGGCAGAAAGGAGGTGGGAAAACAAGAAGTAAGAATCCCAGTGATTTCAAAGGAGAGAATCAAAGGTGCTAGAGCAGATGCTGCTGTCTGGGCTCAGCACGGAGGGCTGTGGGGCAGCAGGTGGGTGGGTGGGGACGTGTGGGGATGCCATAGGGATGCTGGCTGGGACCATCCTCCACCACCTCTCCCTAACTTAGGAGAGGAATTTCATGACAACCCAAACTCATTTTTACCACCATTTGATCAAATCATTTATGTGGAAATTCTTTATGCTGCATGTGCCAAGTAAGCATCTTGTAGCAGGTTTCTTGTATTTTAGCCTGTCTTTAATATATTTTTTGGCAATTAGTGAACCAATCCTATATAATAAAAGGCTAATATGCAAATTGGTTCCCTTGACCAGGAGTTCAACCAGGAGTTTAACCAGGAGTTCCACCAGGGGGCGGGGCTGGCTCACCAACCACCTGCGGCCCCTCCCCCTGATCCCTCTCCACGCCCGGCCTTATCAGCCCGATAGGGGCAGGCTGGCCAGACCCCACCTGTTCATGAATTTGTGCAATGGGCCTCTAGTAAATAATGATAATGATGATGATGATGGCACCTAAATGCTGGAAATTCTCCTAAGTACTTTAAGTATATTTCTCACTAAAACCGTACAACAGCTCCTTAAAATAAGTATTACTATTAATACTATTTTAAACGTAAGAAAACTCAAAGAATTGACAAAACTTACTCGTGGCTACAAGGCTACTCTGCGGTGAAGTTGGAATTGTAACCCAGAACTGCTTGGGCCCAAATCCATTTCTTTTTTTCTTTTTTTAAAATATTTTATTGATTTTTTTTACAGAGAGGAAGGGAGAGGGATAGAGAGTTAGAAACATCGATGAGAGAGAAACATCCATCAGCTGCCTCCTGCACACTCCCTACTGGGTATGTGCCCGCAACCAAGGTACATGCCCTTGACCGGAATTGAACCTGGGACCCTTGAGTCCGCAGGCCAAATCCATTTCTTAGTGAATATGCTATACAATGCAGCCAGCAGCCAGCAGGGGGCACTTAGTGGGATCTCACTGATGCTCAGATACCCAGAGAACTTTCCATGAATGGTCTCATTTAAATACAGCAGCCCACATGTCGGTACTATTATCCCATCATCTTTTTAAAAATTATTGTTGCCCAAGCTGGTTTGGCTCAGTGGATAGAGCATCGACCTACAGACTGAAGGGTTGCAGGTTCGATTCCGGTCAAGGGCATATGCCTGTGTTGCAGGCTCGGTCCCCAGGGAGGGGCGTGCGGGAGGCAGCCGGTCAGTGATTCTCTCTCATCATCGAAGTTTCTATTTCTCTATCTCTCTCCCTTCCTCTCAGAAATCAATAAAAATATTTTTAAAAATTATTGTTATTGCATAGCCCATAGACACGTACAACAATGTGAGGAAGGCCGGGGGTAGGCGGGAGCTGGGTGGAGGCGGGGTAAGGGAGAAATGAGGGACCTCTGTAACAATAACAAAATAAAATTATTGTTCTTATTGCAGAAGAAGACAGTGAGGCTCGAGAGGTTCAGTAACTTGCCCCAGGAATTCAAGCAGCAGGTTTGGGATGCACGCCATTCACCACTGAGTTAAGCTTGGAGTTAAATCCTTCTGACTCACTGACCCAGCGCTACACAGACTATGAGTCGTCAGTAATCTGAATTTCCAGGGTAAATCCTAGCTGTTCATCAAGCTCAGTTTTATATTTTAACCGCTTGGGGCCCTTCCCACAGGAGTAATGTTTGGCACCTGGTGGACCGCCAGCAGCTTGAATCTCCAGGTAGTTGCACCTCTCCCCTACTCGTGCTTGGACTTGAAATATTTGTTACGCAACACCAGTCTTTTCCCAGGCAAAGGCGGCCCTGGTAAACTGAAAGGTGATGAGCCTCCCCCCTCCCCCCATGGAACTTTGTCTAAACCCTCCTAAATGGCCTTGTGGCCAACTGCACACTCTTTTTGCTCCGGTTTATTTACCATCCTGCTAGGACGTGAGCCCTGTTACTAGGGGCCGAGCTCTCAGAACAATGTTGGCTATCCTGTCAAGCTCCTCCTGTGTCCTAAGAGCTTTAGGGTTTTCTAACACTAGACCCGCATTAGGTTGAAAGTGCTAATCTGTCCGGCTTCCTTCCCCTGGTCACAGCATTGCCTCACTCCTTCAGACCTCCTACTCGTTTGAAAAGGCCCACTAAAGTGTTTCTAATGTCCACCTCCATTTCCTGCAGCTTTGGGATGTAAGGTTCCTGGAATCTTATCAGCAGGAAGAATCTCAAGCCATTTCTGATGTCATTTGCCTCCTTCCCAAATCCTCCTCCTCAGTCCATCGAAACGGGATCCCAGATTAAGGAAGTGTCCCTTCCGCACAAATGAATGCAGGGGGCCCCGAGGCTTTCATAACTTCTTTGTCCTCCCGCTTATATAACACGTTATCCTGTGCCATTGGAGGAAGAAACGCCTTCTGTATCCTTAGTCTTTTGTTTATTGTTCATTGTTTTTGTCCCTTCCAATGCTTCAAAATGACCGCTTGCCTCTTTCTATTACTACGCTTTGTTTTTTGACCCAGGACTTGGCCAAGCTTTAATTTGCTCATCTGTCAAGCAGTTGGACTAGAGCAGGGCCAGTGACCTTTCTCTGTAAAGGACCAGATAGTAAGTATTTTAGGCTTGTGGGCCACACCATCTCCATGGCAACTACACAACCCTTTTGAATTATAATTCAAAAGCCGCAGGTTCCAATAAAGCTTTACTTATGGTCACTAAATTTTAGATTTCATGTAATTTTAGCATTCATGAAATATTATTATTATTTATTATTTTTTTTTTTTCACAAACCATGTAAAGTTGTAAAAGCCATTCCTAGCTGGCAGGGAGTACAAAGTCAGGCCATGGGCCAGATTTGGGCCTGGACTAGATGATTCTAAATTTCTTTCTTATTCTACATATCATGACATTGCAGAACTAAGGGGCCCTTAGAAGTCATGAAGTCCAGGCACCCTGGGTACCCCTGGAGGAGAAAGGGGCCCGTAAGGCAATGTGACTGATCCCCACTCACACACTGGCAGGTGAGTGGAAGTTCAGGACCTTTGCATGGGTCTGTTGGCTCTCAATCTGAGTCACCCCACCACTGTGCCCCACCTCCAGCTCGTAAACACACATGCTGAGTTCCATTTATTAGCCGAATGAGATCACTTAAGGAGTTACAAGATTGGGGATCATTGTTTACTCCTGCCTGGAAATAGCATTTTATATCCTCGTATTTAAGTAAAGTCATGCCTATGAACACTTTATTTGAATGACCATATAAACTACTCGCTTCTATAAAAACTAAAGAATATGTGTAGTGTATTTGTTTGTTGTTGTTGTTCTGATTAAGGCCAAATTAGACAACGGCTTACATCAACTCAGAGCAATGTACAGATAACCAAAATTTGTGACACCTGAACTACAAAATAAACAAATTAAATTTATCTAGAAAAATTTTTGGGGTGAATTAGACTGATGCACTAAATAGCAGAATATTCACACACACTCACCGCCCCCCCCACACACACACCCCCAAAAAGGGGAAATTTTTGCTTCCCCCCACCAAAGACTGATAAAATTAAGCTCAAATAAATTTAACACTACCTTAGATGAGCTGGGTACCGGGCATGCCCCCTCTACTCTCCAAGGAGCCCTACAATGTATTAATGACGAAAGTCTTGCTTTTGTAGCAAGACTGAGTCGATCACGGTGCAGCCAACTTAAAATATAAGGCGCTGTTTTAAAATCTATTGGTTGCCATCCAAATGGATAGGTCATTAAGCCTGCATTTCCCCCCTTTTATCTGCTAAAAGTGGGTAAAGTGTTTTTGGAGGGGTGTGTGTGTTGGGGTGAGGACTGGGTAGTTGCTTTAAAAATTCAGTGTTCTCCCTTCCCTTTTTGGTGACGAGGAGGGTGGAAAACAGATGTTGGGATAAGAAGAAATTTCATAAGCTTTTGGAGGGTAGTGGAGGGAGGAGGAGGTGGCCCAGAAAGGAAAGACTGTTCCAACAATTCCCATCTGGAACTTGGTTTATACTTCTTGAATCTTCCCACTATTTCTGCAGTTCCTTCACTTCTAGAAGATTCTCTTCCTTAGCAGCCAACTCTGGCAAGAATTGTCTAGTGATCCAGGGAGACACATTATTGCAAAGAGAGATGAGAGACCTCAAGTAGCTTTCCATATGGCCCACATCTTTCCATAGCTACCTTGTTGTGAATTGCAGGCTCACTCGTGTTTTCCGGACCCTTCCCTGAGTCTGTCTGCACTCACACCTGGGAAGTTCTAGCAGAGCAAGCCCTATAGATGCATACTCCGGTCTCTACCTACTGGCCATGAAGCTGACATCATAACTAGTCAGGCCTTGAGGAGTCAAGGATTCAGCAAGATGCACTAAAGCTCCCAGCCAACAGGTTGGGGCCCCCTTATATAGGAAACCTGACCTCACAGATGCTAATTCATTTCTCCCTGTGCCCCATATTTTTCGGGAGCTCAAGGCTTCATCTCACAAAAGAAAAGGAGCCCAACTTTCTACGTTGCAGAGTAGCAAATAAATGGCTTAGTTTCCCTCTAGGGTAAAAAAGCCCTTGGCCTTGGTTTATCATTTCTAATGTGGTGACCAGCCTTACTGTCCCCTTAACCACCCACAGCACCCAGTCAGCGCCTGGGAAGGAGAACTTGGGTCTCTCACGTCCACGCAGTAGGACGTCTTGGACTTTCTCACGTTCTGCTCACCTGGCTCCTTTCTTGGTCACGTTTGACTCCTAACTTTGTCTCCCTTTTCCTACCCATTTTTAGACCTTTATTCATGTTTGTTTATTTATTTATTATTCATTCTTGCCACCAGTACTGGGTGACATCATGTGCAGGCATTGCTAATGCTGGTGGAGAACAAGATGAAGGAGGTTCCAGTGCACTTTGGACTTCAAGGCTAGCAATGAGTAAGATAGTCCAGAGGTAATTAATGACCTAAGTACTTACTTCCTCAAGATGTGGTGAGTGTTATGAAGGGTATTACCTCACTACATACTTATAGAGGACCTGCTAGTGCCAGGTGGAGGGCACATGGTGATCATCAAGAGCCCCCTCCCCTTCCTATTTCCGTGGAAACAGACCATCAATCAAACAATCACACTCATGAATGCTACAATTGCCACCTGAGCATGGAACGGGGACTTAGAGTCCTGGGAGGAAGTGGTAGCTTCTGGGAGGAAATGGCATTGAAGCAGAGACCTACGGGTGACTAACCCGCTCTGGCTTCTCTGCATGTCCCCAGCCGTGTGTGTGACCCCGGGAACCCCTCCATGACATGGTTTCTGCACCCGTCTTCTGCCCGTACCTGGACTTGCCAGGGACCTGCTCAGACTAATCAGAACCCTCCCACATACACCAAGGCACCAGTCAGCTGTCCCGGTCCCTGGCCATGGGCCCCTGACACGGGGAACATCCAACTGCTTCAGCTTTGCTTTCCACCTACACAGGGCCTGCACGTAGTAGCCACTCGCTGATGGTAATATTTAGTATAAAGTAAGTCACGTCCCCCCTGGCTGGTGTGGCTCAGTTGGTTGGAGTGTTTTCTCGAGCGCTGGAAGGTCTTGGATTAGATTCCGGGACAGGGCACATACCTAGGTTGTGGGATGGGACCCATAGGGAGACAACCAATCGATGTCTCTCTCTCTCTCTCTCTCTCTCTCTCTCTCTCTCTCTCTTTCTCCCTCGCCCTCTCTAAAATCAATTAAAAATAAATCTATTAAAAATAATAAAGTAGCCCTGACCGGTTTGGCTCAGTGGATAGAGCGTCGGTCTGCAGACTGAAGGGTCCCAGGTTCGATTCCCGTCAAGGACATGTACCTTGGTTGCGGGCACATCCCCAGTATGGGGTGTGCAAGAGGCAGCTGATTGATGTTTCTAACTCTCTATCCCTCTCCCTTCCTCTCTGTAAAAAATCAATAAAATACATTTAAAATAATAATAATAATAATAATAATAATAAAGTAAGTCGCTCCCATTTCTTTGATAACTAACTCTGGTCCTCTGTGGGCGAGGCTCTCTCTTCACATTATTCTCGAATTCCTCTGCTCTCTGGGGAGCATTTATTGCTAACATGCTTCTATCTGCCTTCGCTAATTACGATCCACACAAGGTCAATAGCAACTTTATATTTTCGCTTCCTGGGCGGATGTCTCATTTCTACCAGGAACTTACGCCCAGAGCGGTCCATCCTCCCTTGCCCTCTGTGTGCACAGGCAGAGGGTAAGCTGGAGGACCGGGGCTGGCTGGATGGGTTTATGGCCACAGGAGGCTCAGGCGTGAGCGGGTGCATAGAAGCGTGGCTGCTCACTCAGCACCCAGTCACAGTCCTCGTTCCCTTTTCAGTCCTCACTTGCCTGAAGCAATGTCTGGACTCAGGCGCTAAGAAACATTCTGAGCCCAGGAACATGAAGTGCTTTCTCCAGGTCTTCTCCCAGGGGTCTCCGAGCAAGCCAGTTAGTGACCTCGCCTGGAAAGACGAGTCCCAGGACGAGGGGAGTTGACCTCCCGAGGGGCAGAGGGGCGGAGGGGCACCCTCATTACGATCATTGGGAGGTAGGTACTGAGCAAAGATGAAGTTCAAGTCAGTGCGCTATGCGGTCCCTGGTGAAACCGTTGGAGCTTTCAGGGGAGGGCTGTTGAAGAGGAGGTGCTGGAGAGAACAGCCCAGGAGGGGGCGAGAGGGCACGACCTGTGCCGTCAGGAGGATGTGGCCCAGCCTTTGCATCCATTTCACAGCGACTTCATGGCAGTGTTTCTGCGATGGGAACAGGCTGCAAGCTCTGATCGTGCTCGAGTGGTCACCGTTCTCCTCTCAGGCTCTTTGGAGGGACTGTCACCTGTGTCCCCAGACAACAGGTGGGCGGCTCCTTTGATGGGAACAACCACTTCCTTCAACGGCCCTCTCTGGCTGGGCCCGGTTCTCGAGTTGACTCCTTCCTTCTAGGCATGTGGGCTGTGATGACTCAGGGGCTCCCAGAAACTACCCAACCTGCTCAGTTTTGAGCGTTAGGGAGAAGAATCATTTTAAATTGCTTAAATAGTATGGCCACATTTTAGAAATAAAGTAGAGAAAATTAGAAGAAAACGCACATGATCTCATTAACCTGACACCTTACTACTATTACCATTTTTGGTGTATTTTCCCCCATCATTTTCAAATGCATTTTTTTACAATGTAAAATAATGTGCATTAAAATCGGTGTCCTAGGTTGTTTTATGCTTCTATCTAGTCTTCATAATCAATTTGAATGTCTAGATACTATACAGTGAAAGAATAGATCACGCCCTGTTGGTGTGGCTCAGTGGTTGCCCATTGACCTAGGAACCAGGAGGTCACGGTTCGATTCCCAGTCAGAGCACATGTCTGAGTTCAGGCTCAATTGATCCCCAGTGGGGAATATGCAGTTGGCAGCTGATCAATGATTCTCATCATTGATGTTTCTATCTCTCCCTCTCCTTTCCTCTGAAATCAATAAAAAATATATATATATTTTTAAATCCTGTACTTTAATACTTTGACTGATTGAAAAATCTAGGGAATAGTGCTAGTATTTATTTATTTTACCTAATTTGAAAAGTCACCTTCTCTCTTGAAGAGAGAAAACCCTGGTATGGTTCTCATAAGTATTGTTTTGATTCCAAGGGTATCTCATCTCCTTTGGGATTTACAGGTGGCATCCTAATCCCCCATGGTCTGTCCGTGACTAGAAAGAAATATGTCTTCAAACATGTTACAAATATGTTTGTAAAAGTTACAATACATTTTTGGTCAAAGTGATCCAACTTCATTCAAATTAATTCATGTTATTACTCATTTTGAAGAGAGTTCAAGCCTCATACTGGACCATACCGATTGCCTCCATTTTTCTTGATTAACTAATACAAAACTGAGTCGTTATTTTCAGAGTGAGTCCACTTAAACTGAGTGTGACATGGGCCTACACGATGTTCATGCAGTTCCCCTCCCATCCATAAATACAGCTTTTAAAGTCAAGGAAAAGGGCAGAACTGAGCTCTTCCAGAGAAAATTCCTGTCACCCTGGGGGTCTGTGCAGAATACCAAGTGCTTAGTCAGAGTAGAGGCTAATGTTCCTGAGAGTGGTGGCACCAATGCAGGCAGATATACAATCAGAACAGGGTCACCAGCCATATCTGGGTGTTAACGTGTAGTCCTAGAGGGGAGGCCTGAGTCATGGTTGGGAGTTGGTTCATCTTCTCCTCCCCCATCGGACACACCCACGTCATAATTGCTAACTTTTGAATGCACAGTAGGCCTCATTCATTATAGTCATTCACTCATGCACTACCCTGCCAGGTGTGTACCATTATTATACCCATTTTGCAGACATGGAAACTGAGGCTGAGTTAACTAACTTGGGCAATTTCACATACTAGTCAATGAAGCAGTTAGGATTCCCACTGAGGTAAGTAGCTTCGCTTTGATCTCATTTTATGTGGCATTTCTTATAGAATTTTGTTAAAAGGAAAAAAAAAAGAATGACGTTAAAACAAACCACCCCCTCTCCAAACCAGATCTAAAGGCCACCCACTTAGAGTAATCAGAACATCTCTACCTAGTGCATCTGTCCCTTGCAGGGAGGAGTTAATGGTAATCTCCACAGAGAGGCGACGCCATTGTCCTGGGCAGGGAGTAAGCACCTTCTCACTGAGCCCAGACACCTGGATAATAACAACCAGGAAGAAACAATGGCGATAGTTAAGAGCCACACCCATCACCTACTGAGTGTTTGCTGTGTGCTAGGCATCACGTTAGGTACCTCACGTGGATGATCTCCACTGATTCTTCCCCAAACCTGAGGTCAGTACTGTTGTTATTCTGAATTTTAAGAGGAAGAAACTCAGGCTTAAGCCATGTGACCCAAGGCCATGCAGGACTCCTGAGTGACAGATACGTGAACCTTTATCTATCTGATTGCGGAGCCTGAGTCCTTAACCACTAAACACTCTACAGCCCAAAGTCAAAGCAAGCTGAATGTCACGAGAAGTTGAGGTCAGGTTAACTGCCTGGGGCCGAAACAGGAAGATAGGCGCTTGCTAAGAAGAAAGTGGAGTAAGGGTACCGCAGTTCAGAATGTATTCATCGATCCATGGATTCATCCTCTTATTCAACAAATATTTCTTGCACGCTCACTATTTGTTAAGCTAAGCCAGTTCCACCCATGAGCTCTTTAATGCGTTCAGCAAACATTTACGGAGCTTCCTCCCGGGCAGATAAAGATGTCAGTCCCCTCCCAGAAGCTCAGCCTCGCAGAGAAGTTGTGCTGATAAACCTCTAAGAAAAGAATCACTCACCCAAACAAACAAAGCGAATGCCACCCACCCTGGGGCTTCCTCCCCAGGTACAGGGCCTGGTGGGGAGGCAGGGATGCAGGGGACTGGTTTCAGGGCTCCCGCCGCTGGAGATGCAGAGCTGTGGGATGGGTGTGTGTCGATGGGCTTCGAGGTGAGGACGAACGAACCCCGTGACTGGACAACCATCTTAAGGGGGTTCTCTGAGGGTGATCACTGAAGGCGGGGAGTGGTGGGGAGCATTTTAGGTCACTGCCATTTAACACACACTTTTAAATTGCTGTCTGTATTATGTTTGATTGCAATCTAACCTTTGTCCCTTCAAACCTTCAGTAAAAATCTGATACTTTGGTGCTATTTGGGAAAGAAGAGGGCAGAGCTGCTGTGAGGACCCAGAAGGCAGCAGCAGACCGACTGGATGCAGACCGACTGCAGGACCCGCAGCCCCCAGGGAGGCTCAGAAACCTTGAGGAGGGAACTTGACTTGCCAGGTGACCACAGGCCAATGGGTGTGGTGAGGGCCAGGAATCCGGCCAGAGCTGGGAGGGTGGACTCAGCTGCTAAAGCAGACACACTTCTCAAGTCTACTTGACCAGAGCAATTCTACAGGCCCGACACTTGCAGGCAGGGGAGGCAGGTTGCACTGTCAACTAAGGACTTAGGTCAGTACCATACCGTAAGACCTAAGAAAGAGACTTGCGCCCGGCCGGTGTGACTCAGTGGTTGAGCGTCGACCCATGAACCAGGAGGTTATGGTTCGATTTCCAGTCAGGGCACATGCCCAGGTTGCGGGCTCGATCCCCAGTGCGTGGTGTGCAGGAGGTAGCTGATCAATAATTCTCATCATTGATGTTTCTATCTCTCCCTCTTCCATCCTCTCTGAAATCAATAAAAATATATTTTTTAAAAATAAAGAGATTTGCACGGTGCTATGGATGGAGCACAAAGTGTATATGGGGGTGGGGAGAGGAAGGAGGGATCTTCACCAAGGGCTCCTGGATCTGGATGAGATCATGCCTAGGCGGGGCCTTGAGGGGTGCATAAAAGCGGCACAATAACGAAAGATGGCCTGAGCATTCTGGGCAAAATGCAAGAGAACAAAACTCGTGGGCACGGAACCGCCAGGTCTGTGGGAGGAGCCAGCAGTGGCCTGTGTTGCTGAGCCCAGGCAGGGGCGGGTGAGAGGTGGGAGGAGGAGGCAGAGGAGGCCGGGTGGGAAGGCTGGATGCATCCTGCCTTCGGAGGTTGGGTGTCCATCCAGGAGCCCAGGGTTCCTGAACAGTTTGCAGTGACGGAGTTTCCACAGGCCCTGCTGAAATGAGAAAAACATGGACGTCTGTCTAATATAAAGGACATTTTGCCCTGAAATGATATTCCTTTTTCCTGTTTAGTTACAATGACCTTTCTTTTACGAAATTCAAATCTTGACTATAGATGAAAGCTTTCCAAAAGATGAGACGGTTCTGTAAGTGATTAAATGTATCCATCACAGGCTTTATCAGATATGCAGTTTGAACAGGTGAAAAAAAAGGTCTGGGTGGGCGCCTCCCAAATGTAGACTCTGCCTGCCCACCCAGCGTCTTCTCGGGGGCTGTGCTTTTATCCTAACCCGGCTTTCCTGCAAACATTAGAGGGTGAAATGACGAATGAATGAATGAGCCTGTGGGATGGGGTGAGGCAGGACCCCTTTGGAGCACTCGGCATCGGGCAGGCGCTGTGCTAGGCACAGCCTCACAGGTGCCCCTGGGCAGCACCTGGGGCCTTACACACCCGGGAACCATGGAGCAGAGAGACTTCCAACCTTGTCCCCAGTTACGTGGTCCTTAAAGTGGTAGAGACGGGATTGGAGCCCAAATCTGGCTCTGCAGCCCTTGGAAAGGCCCAGCATGCACTCTGGTTTCCCACCTTCCATTTGCCCCGGGTCCTGTGAGGCAGGTCCTGAATCCAGAGGGCACTGTGCCGTGGCCTCTCGGGCCTGCCTTTGAGAGGTCACGGGGAGGAATCCTCTCCCCAGACCCTCTGCCATCAGAGTATCCAGCTGCACCTACAGGAAGAGGAGACCGGGGCAGGGGGGGTGGCTTGGCGGGGGGAGGGTGGGGGGCAGGAAAATCAATGAAAGCCAACACTTTTCCTCCCTGACAGCTCTGACGAAAGAAGGCAATGCCCAGCCTATCAGGACACCTTGTTTGTCATCAGGCCCGAAGCCAGGGCAGAGGTGACCTGTCCAGGCAGGTGACCTGCTGACACAGGTCACTCCAAGGACTGAGAGGGACCCCAGACAGCGACGGGGAGGGTCTGCCCCCACTCAGCCTTGCAATCCAGCTGTCTTCACTCACGTGGCAGGAGAGTGGGGGAGGGGAGGGTTTTCAGAGGCGTTAAAACGAGGCATGTGGCCAGCATTTAGGAAAATATTGAAAACCTGAAGTCCATACGGTAGAACCTATTGCTGTGGGGCCCATTCGCTCACTTGTTTTAGCAAATGCTTTTTGAGTGCTAATTCTGTGTGGGTGCGAGTAGAACAGACACAGGCTTTGCCTTTGTAAAGTTTAGAATCTGGTGGGGCAGGGGGAAGCATAGATAATAGCCAAATCTAAATTATTATTAGACCATGATTGATAATCACTGCTCTCTGGGAGCCACCCATTGAAATCACAGCCTGCGGGAGGCCGTGGGGTGGGCTGAGGCACCTGGGAGGCTTGCGTGAAAGGCAGCTCCCGCAGCACCAGCTCGCCTTCCAGAGCAAGAACAGGAGGCAGCCTGTGCTAAGAGATACTGCCCTGGAGGAGACCAAAAGTGGCGTGGGACCCGAGGGAGGCAGCTGAGGACAAATGGAGTTGGGAAAAGGTAAGTTCCGGCCTCCTCTCATGCTGCTCTTGGGCTGATACGGGGGAATAAGGAATGTTCGTGAACGTTAGGGTGGCAGCTGGCTGGTTGTCCAAGAATATTCAGTCCTCCTCTTCTACCTCCATGGTAAGCGTATCCGTACCTGTGCCTTGACTTTGGGCTCAGCGGTGTGACTTTGGCCAATGGGTGGCTAACAGGTGCAGTGCCCACCTGCTCTCTGCCCTGGTCATGGAGAGAGCTTCCCCGGAACAGCTGCAGCCCCTGCCACCTGGGCCCAGAGGGGACGCACAGACCAAACCCAACTGTGAGGGGAGCCCAGGCCAGCTGAAGCCGGGCTCAAGGCAGTGGCCGCTGATCCACAGTAGACACAGACTCGTGAGCGTGAGGATAAATGCTTGCTGTTGTGAACCATGAGTCTTTGGGTGACTTGTTACACAACATTATGTGTCAATTGCCCATTGATAACAGTGCCAAGAGGTGGTTGGGAGAATTAGCCCCTCCTGCTCAAGCCACCCCAACACAAACAAGCAAAACAATGGGTATACTATTCAAGTGTGGAGTCAAAAACCATCCCTTAGCGATGGCTCTCACAGGAACTCTGGAGCCACTGCTGTTGAGAATAGCTTCTGCTTCTGAAAGTGGGTGCTGCTGCATGGCATGCCCATCTCCAGGGGCACAGGTGACTCTTTCTGTTATTAGTGGAAGTGGAGTTCTTGCGGTGCTGCAGGGAAAAGAATTTCCATGGGTGGATGGGGTTCCATGTAAAGCTTTATTGATGATGCAAAGTTAAGGGGGTTCCCTCTTTAAGGACCCATTTCTGTCCATCCTGCCGTGGAAGAAGTCCAATCTTGTCACCAGTGGCACCAGAATTAAAACCAGTGCCCAGAGTTTTGGCTCCATATTAAAGTCCAGTTCAGCCCAGCAACTGTCTAGCTTGGCTTGTGTTCTCAGCTGCAGTCCATTGCATGTGGGGTCCACATGGCCAAGCGCAGGGGCAAGGGTGGGTCACGGAGCAAGAGAGCAGAGCAGAGAGTGCAGGAATGGGTAACAGAGAGAGAACTTGTTGCTGGGGATTTTATTTTAAAAACACATATATATTTTCATTGATATTAGAGGAAGGGAGAGGGAGAGAGAGATGGAAACATCAATGATGACAAAGAATCATTGGTTGGCTGCCTCCTGTGCACCCCCTACTGGGGATCAAGTCTGAAACCTGGGCATGTGCCCTGATGGGGAATTGAACCATGACCTCCTGGTTCCTAGGTTGACACTCAACCACTGAGCCACCCTGGCCAGGGTGTGCAGGGGATTTTAATCTTCCAAGATTTCGTATGCTTGTTGTGGCTTCACCCTTCTAGCCAATGACCTTTTCCCCAGGCTAGACTGACAGGCAAGCACCTTCCCTGCATCACCCTGACTTGACTCCACATCCATTCAACTCCCTCTTTGTTCAATCCCTTCCCCCAGTGATTTGCAGGGAATGGACTGGTGGTTCCCTGGGGAGCGTGGAGTTGTAGCTTCCTGGTGCCCAGATCACCATGCTCTCTTCCTATTATTAATATTAATAAACTAGCTAGTCACAAGGGGAACATTTTCATGGCCGTTCTTGGCCTCATGGTGGCTCTGACGTTCAGGGTTAAAGGCAGAAGCTCTCGTTTCCACTGCGCCTCGATGAGTGTGAATCCTGTGGGAGTGTAAGCCAAGGCAAGTCAAGTCCGTGCTGTGTCTCACCTACAGTCTGTCAGCTAACAGCTCAGGGGGAAGAGCAGGTGGAACACGTGGCTGTGGACGCACAGCAGCCCCAGGATGGCATCGGTGTGGCGGGAGAGGAAAGGGGAGTCCTGTGGAGGCTCTCAGTCCAAAGGGCTGTCGCCTCTTGACAGAGTGGGTGGGCCGCTAACTTCCATCTCTCAAGCACTGCCCCGGAGCAGGACTGGGAATCTGCTGGCTGTCAGGAACACCAGGCATAGTCTCTGGTTCTCTCCCTGGTTCTCCGTGAGTGTTCACTACATCCTTCTCTCCCAGCATATCTGCCTTCCTTCACATACATTGCATGTAGGTGACATAAATCTCTGTTCTTTTATCTGGTTTCTCTAGCTGGCTCTTCTTCTTCCCCCTTTCCTCCTCCTCCTCCTCCTTCTTCTTAATCCCGTCTCTCTCTCTCTCTCCTTTCCTCCTCCCCACCCCACCCCCACATTTACTGTGAATAGGTTCTGACTGGTTCTGTGTGGGTCAAATGGACACCTTTGGCCCAATCAACTGGGCCCAGGGTATAGGAATTCTGGAGCCACTACTGACAGCCGGGAGCAGGCTTCTGAATGAGTGTAGAATGGGAAGCTAAATTAATTGCAAGATGGGCCCAAATTCCCAGAGCAGTCTATTCTGGGCAGGGCCCCTTCTGTCATCCCTTTGTATCTGTACATTTCCTACAGTGCCGAGCACACGCATGTGATTCACAGGAGCTGTAGAGTGTGACTGATCGATTATAGTCACGTTTTTATATGGGGAAAGAAAACCTACCGCAGCAGTGATAATAAAGCCAGTTACAGGGCTTTCTTTTCTTTTCTTTTTTTCTTTTTTTTAAAAAAATATATTTTATTGATTTTTTACAGAGAGGAAGGGAGAGGGATAGAGAGTTAGAAACATCGATGAGAGAGAAACATCAACCAGCTGCCTCCTGCACACCCCCTACTGGAGATGTGCCCGCAACCAAGGTACATGCCCTCGACTGGAATCGAACCTGGGACCCTTCAGTCCGCAGGCCGACGCTGTATCCACTGAGCCAAACCGGGGCTACAGGGCTTTCTTAGGGAACCAAGATTTCCCAGCATCCTCAGGTAACACTGAACAAACAGCCTGTTAATTGATAAACAGTCTCAACATCGCGGCTCCTTTTTTTTTCTCTTCTCTCTTTCTTACTCCTCCTGTTCGGCCTCCCCCGTTGCCTCCTACAATTCAGAATCCAAATTTCCGTTCTTCATTAGCACTTCTGCCTTGTCTCTTCCAATCTCCCTACATCAGCTTGTAAAGGGGAAAAAACAAAAGCAAAACAGTGGGCAGAGCACTGACACCTTAATCCCGTTTTGGCTTTAGCACAATCTAGTTGTGTGGCCTTGAACAAATTACTTGACTTTCTCAAGGCCTTTCTTCCCTCAACTATAGTAAAAAGGGGGGCACAGTAGTTTGCAGACTGTCATCCCAGGAGCCTTAGGGGTCTGCAGAAGTGCAGCAGGGCAGCCATAGAGCAGGAAGGCTGATGGGAGTCCCACCCAACCTCCATCCAACCTAAGCTTTTATAACAGGTGTAAGATTTAGATTTCTGCTAAGCAGGACTAGTGGACCTCTGAGAGCCTTTTCTATATGATTCAATAATTTTGTTAGGGCCCTAGCCGGTTTGGCTCACTGGATAGAGCGTCAGCCTGGGGACTGAAGAGTCCTGGGTTTGATTCCGGTCAAGGGCATGTACCTTGGTTGCAGGCACATCCCCAGTAGGGGGTGTGCAGGAGGCAGCTGATCCATGCTTCTCTCTCATCGATGTTTCTAACTCTCTATCCCTCTCCCTTCCTCTCTGTAAAAAATCAATAAAATATATTATAAAAAAATAATTTTGTTAGGTGACAAGGAAAGTTTTTGCAAGGACTCTTAGAAGAGAGTGAGTGGTCTACTTTTCTCACATGTAAAAGAAGTCTGGAGTTCAGGGCCAGGATGGTTGCTCCACAATATCAGCAGTGGCTCTGGCCTCCTCTCTTCCTGCTCCACCGTTCTTAGCGCTGGCTATTGGCTCCCACCCTCACAGTTGCTAAATATTTACTGAGCACCTACCCATATGGGTGTGAATACCCACACACATAAAACTCCAGAGCCCTCTAGGAATTTCTCCACAGGCCGAGTGGGTCATTCCCATTCTACTTTATGTATATCTGTCGAGTGTTGTGCTTACCACATTGTGTTATATGTCATCTTTCTACATCTCACAGATCTGGGCTCTTGACAATGGGCGCCGTGCATGGCTCCTCTTTTGGTTCCCGGGGCCTAATCTAGTACTTAGCACCCAGCAGGCGCGTGGTCCTTGTGGAACAGATGGATAGCTGGATGAGTCAAGGCACCATTCTGGCCTCACTACCCACAGCCCGTCTCTAACAAATGAGAAGCAGATTGTTCTGTCATGTTTGTTTCCCAGGGGAAAGGGAGAGGAGGCACAGGACACAGCTGATTAGCTGCAGGTCTGGAGCTCCAGGAGAGGGCTGAGCTGGAGGTGGACTTGGGAATCCTCGATATATATGTGGGAGTTAAATTTATGGGGTAGGATGAGATCACTGAGCAGGCCACTGCAGAAAAAGAAGATGAAGGGGGCTCTAGGGAACACCCACATTTAAAAAATGGGTAGAGCCCTGGCCAGGGGGCTCAGTTGGTTGGAACATCATCCAGTGTATTCAAAGGTGGTGGGTTTGATTCCTGGTTAGGCATCTACCTAGGTTTTGGGTTTGATCCCCAGCCAGGACGAGCGTGGGGAAGCAACAGATCAATGTTTCCCTCTCACATATCTCTCTCTCTCTCTAGAAATCAATGAAAACTTTTTTAAAAGAAGAAGCATAAGTAGAAAAAAAGGATGTAGCCAAGGAAATTGAGGAGTGAAGAGATGGGAAGAGAACTGAGGCAGAAGACAGCTTTAGAAGGAAGCCATGGGCAGCAGTGTCCAAAGCTCAATGCGGTCAATAGGTGTACATGCTCGGCCCTGCCCCTCGTGACAAGAATCTAGAGTTTGTGGTAGGGCACCAGCTGAGCTCGGACCCTAACCCTCATTCTCAATACCCTCCACAAGAAGCACATTTTCTTTTTTTTTTTTTTTAAATATATTTTATTGATTTTTTACAGAGAGGAAGGGAGAGAGATAGATAGTTAGAAACATCGATGGGAGGGAAACATCGACCAGCTGCCTCCTGCACATCTCCCACGGGAGATGTGCCCGCAACCCAGGTACATGCCCTTGACCGGAATCGAACCCAGGACCTTTCAGTCCGCAGGCCGACGCTCTATCCACTGAGCCAAACCGGTTTTGGCAAGAAGCACATTTTCAAGAGGGTCAGAGGCATCTATTCCCCATGCCCAGCCCCATGTAACCATCACAACTATACCTCCTCCACCATGAGGTAATTTTTTATCTAGAGCAAAAGCCACTTACAACCAACATATGTGTTTAAGGAAGGGAGACAGTTCTTGCTGCAGAAGTTTTATGGCCCGATGGTCATAGCATGGCTTTGCCTATGGGTAAGAAAGCCACAATCAAGCCATGAGTCAAGGGAGCAATCAGAATCTGAGTCAGAGCTCCAGACTGGGGTTACAAATACAGCAGTGTCTCCCACAGTGCATGCCAGTAAGCACTGGTTATAGGGAGATGATGAGGAAAACAACAGCAAAAGACTCTGTGGTTGAATAAGAATCTGGAAATCAGAGTCAGCTTGCTGAGTCCGAGACTGGGAGGTAGACACTTAGAATCAAGAGAAGACAGGCATGCCCTAGCCGGTTTGGCTCAGTGGATAGAGCGTTGGCCTGCGACTGAGGGGTCCCAGGTTCGATTCTGGTCAAGGGCATGTACCTTGGTTGCAGGCACATCCCCAGTGGGGAGTGTGCAAGAGGCAGCTGATCGATGTTTCTCTCTCATTGATGTTTCTAACTCTCTATCCCTCTCCCTTCCTCTCTGTAAAAAATCAATAAAATATATTAAAAAAAATAAAAAGAGAGAAGACAGGAAGCTCCAGAGTTTGGTTCAGAGGGGGGAGCAGAATGGCAGCCCAGCAGTGTGACACTGTAATGGTCCTAGACAGAGTGCTACCAGGGAAGGCATTGAGGAGGGGGCTGACTCTCATCAGGGAGACCGGGGACAATCGCCCAGGCCGGTGCATGTGCCGAGCACGCAGCAGCCATTCATGTGGATTTAGTCGTAGATAAAACTTAAATAGGATTTGAACTGGTCTTGGAAGAATGAGAGACAGGGAGGTGAGAAGGTAGGCCATTTGGGGCAGAGGAAACCATTGGAACAATAGCCTGGAGTATAGGCTTAGTTCTGCCAGCAGGTGGTTGGGAAGGGGTGGGGGTGGTGAGGCTTCAGCTTTGTGCATTCTCAGCTTCTCCCCAGGGAAGGAAGAGCGACTTTCAGCCTCGTGCTGTTTCAGGGCACAGTCCTGGAATGAAACAGGACCCACCGCCCTCATCAATGCCAGCTTTTGACTGAGAGTGGGCCGAGACTGGGCCAGGCAGCCCGAATTCCCGCCTGGACAAAGCAGACACCCAAACTCTCCTGGCCCCGAGCTCCTGCGTGGGGCCTGCTCAGCCGAGCTCAGAGTCTCCATTACGCTGAGCCGCAGGCTCCCAGGCCGGGCCCCAGCCGCTTTGTTTGAGGCTGCTCCCTTGAGCTAGAAGGACAGTGATGCTGGTCTCTCCTCCCAGCCCGGACACTGGCTTTGTTCTGCAGGACAGCCCCTCCGTTGTGCACTCTCTGTCACCACCCGGAGGTCTTCCCCTCAGTCCACACTCCAGGCCAGGGATTGGGAGACTCGTGTCCGATGTAAAGGGCTTGAGAGCTCCTGGGTGGGAGGGAGTGCGGAAAAAGAAGTGCAGACTGAGAATGTCCAAGGAGAGTGCCAGCACCACATTCAGGATGTAACATGAGACAGAAGTAGTAAGTCAGGGAGACTTTCTGGGCTGCAGGCTTGGCTCCACCATCCATCTGCTGGTCAGATTGGGGTGTGGGCCTAGCATGGGTGAAAGTACTCAACTCAGTCTCCTCTTCCGGTGAATGGAGATAATCACATCTCCTTTAAGAGGAGCTGTGACGTTTATTTAAATAATGGGTATAAAGCATCTCGTATAAAGCCTAGCACCTCATGAAGTGCTTTAAAAAATGGGAGCCCCTCACTGTGAAAACCACTGCCTACCTGTCAAGGTTGTCCCCTTTAGTACCAAACTGGTGGGCACTCACCTTCATGGCCTTTGATCCAGTGATCCCACTCCCAGGAATTCACTTTAAGAAATGACACAGTCAAGAGAAACAAGAGGTATAGGCATACGGATGTTCTTTGCCAAGCTCATAACAACAGGGGGGAAAAAGAGACTGAAACAGCCTTTTGTGGTAGTAAATGTGATGAAGTGCATTTATTATTAAGCATCCATTTTAATGATGCCTGCGCCATTAAGAATTATTACAATAAACGGTCAAAAGAACTTAGAAAAAGAAGAACAGAGATGGAGGATTTTATACCACCTGATTTCAAGACTTACAATTAGTCTATAGAATCATACAGTATGGTTGTTGGCATAAAAATAGACATGAGTGAATGAAAATCGAGAGCCCTAAAATAAACTGCTGTTTATTTCATTAGCTCGTTGATCCTTGACAATCCATGAACCGGACAGAGAATAATAATATTATCTCCCCAGCTTGCTTAAATTCATTTAAAGACATATTTTTTGAGTTTATAATGAGGGCTTTATGTAAAGCCCATTACAATCATATTTCTATATATTCTAAATCCCCACATATGAACACACCAGAATAAATGGATTACATTTTAACCAGCTTCTCAGAATGAGGTAATTTCTCCCCCATTCCCATAGTCCTCTTACCCATTCTGAGCTAAAGCTGAGGTGTCATGTTACCGTAGTTTCCAAACAAAATACGCCGGCCTGCTAAGTGCATTGGGGGCCACAATGGGATTTCTCTTTTTGTGCTTCCTTAAGTGATCTGGACAGTAGAAACGAATGTCCAGGCACCAGCTGACACAGCTGATTTACATCGCGTCTCTCTCACTTGGCTTTGGTTAGGACTGACTTTCTCTCCATCACAAACGGGTGAGGTCCCATGTTACAGAACAAATGATTCCTGAGCACCAAATCCTGAAGACCGTCCTTGTTACACACACTCTACTGTCCGTGCTGTCCCCTTGCCTAAAAGGCTCTGTCCGCCTCCTCTAGCACGTGACCTTCCTTGACCTTTTTAGGACCAGTGTCCTTTATAACCTTTTCCCTTTTCCTCCTTCACTTCCCGTTAAGCACCTCCCCACTCCGTATTGTAAAGCATTCCCTCTCCTGTGCTCTAGTGGGTACAGACCTCTATTTTTGTTCTTATCAGCCTGTATCGTAAAGTATATTTGCCTATGTGCTTGTCTCCCTCCATTAAGCTGTGAATTCATTGAAAAAAAGTGAATGGCACCTTTGAATCTCAGCACATGGTGGTGGTGATGGGGGATGATGACTCCATTAGTCTTCGAGAGCTGCTGTAACAAATACCACAGACCGTATGGCTTTAAAGAACAGAAATGTATTTTTCTCACAGTTCTGGAGGCTAGAAATCCAAGATCAAGGTGTCAGTAGGGTTGATTTCTTCCGAGGCCTCTCTCCTTGGCGTATAGATGGCCCTCTTTCTCCCTATGTCTTCACATGGTCTTCCCTCGGTCTTAAACTCCCTTCTTATAAAGACACTAGTCATATTGGATCAGGGCTCACCCATACAACCTCATTTTACCTTAATTATCTCTTTAAAGGCTCCAAATACAATCTCATTCTGAAATACTGGGAGTTAGGACTTAACATATGAAGTTGGCAGGAGGATACAATTCAGCCCATAACAATGGTGATGAAGAGGGTGCTAACAGCTACCTTTTATTGAGTACTTACTATATGTGAGGCACTTGACTTTCTACCAGATAGCACTTTTAATCTTCAATAACCCTGTAATTATGATCAGTATGTTGTTATTCCTGATTTATAGATAACCAAGGCTTAGAGCTAATGTGTAGTGGAAATGGGATTTAACTCTAAGTTGTTTTGCCTCTAGAATTATAGTTTTAATCACCATGCTCCACTACCTGGTACATAATAGGTGTACAGCGCACGTTCGACGAAAAAGTGACCAAGTAAATGAATGAAATAATGAATAATGTGGACATGTGACTTTTAGATTCAATTGTGCCACAGATTATATCATAGTTTGAAAAACTTGACAAAAATTAGACAGATAAACATTTGATAGATCACTATCCTTAAGAGTAACTTTATTCTACTTTCTAATCCCAGATTTTTAAAGTCATTCTATCAAATTCAAAATCTAGCATTTTTGTTTAAAAAATAAAAGTTGAAGTCATACAATCCAAGAACTTCAGAACTGGGGGAAGTTTCATGAATCATCCAGTTCAAACTCCTTCTACAAGTGAGAAAATGAAGGCTCAGTGAGGTTAGCCAAGTTGCCATTACTTTGTTAGACTGATAACCCATTATTAATTATTAGAGGCCTGGTGCATGACATTTGTGCACTCAGGGGTGGGGAGTAGGGGGTCCCTCAGCCCGGCCTGTGCCCTTTAGCAGTCTGGGAGCCCTCGGGGGATGTCCTACTGACTGCTCAGGCCCATGGAGGCATGAGAGGCTCCCACCACCACCACTGTGCTGGCAGCCATCAGCCTGGCTTGTGGCTGAGCAGCACTCCCCCTGTGGGAGCACACTGACCACCAGGGGGCAGCTCCTGCATTGAGCGTCTGCCCCCTGGTGGTCAGTGTGTGTCACAGTGACCGGTCATTCTGCTGTTTGGTCGATTTGCATATTACCCTTTTATTATATAGGATGCCTCATTGTTCCTATTACTTATCATCACTGCACTCTTAGGTGTGGAGTAATCAAATTAGCTTTTTCTTTTCCCGAAGATCATTTCAGAGGAGTTGGCATGTCAGAAGGGGTTAAGTCATCAATCCTTCAAAATCACCTTCTAAGTTCCTTTTTCCTACTTGCCTTTTTTCTACTGCAGTTCATTCAAACTAGAGAAAGGGGCTTTTGCTTATTAGCTGGAAAGAATATTTCCTAACCAATGCTGATAAAAGAAAAAGCAAAGTCCTGCAAAATTCTGAGGAAAATTAAGCGCATGATGGAGTGGTGCCAGGAACCAACTCTTTTTTTTTTTTTAAATATATTTTATTGATTTTTTACAGAGAAGAAGGGAGAGGGATAGAGAGTTAGAAACATCGATGAGAGAGAAACATCGATCAGCTGCCTCCTGCACACCCCCTACTGGGGATGTGCCCGCAACCAAGGTACATGCCCTTGACCGGAATCGAACCTGGGACCCTTGAGTCCGCAGGCCGACGCTCTATCCACTGAGCCAAACCGGTTTTGGCGGAACCAACTCTTGACAGTGTCTCCTGCCAGGTGCTGGGCCCTTCAGCAGAATCTTGGGAAATTGCAGATCCTTAGAGACCGAAAGGAACTCAGAGCCTATTTAGTCCAACTTCCTCAGATGAGCAAATGAAGTTGTGAGGAGTGAAGTGATTAACCGAGGATGGGTCAGCCCTAGTGTTAGAACTGATCACCCTCTTCCATGGATGAATTGGGCAGACTGCGTTTCACTCACACTTAGCATTCTCCTTAGCTGGGCAGTGTTTTCCAGCTGGGGTCTGCACACCACTCAAGGTTACACAAAATGTTTTTAGCTATTTTTTTTACCATCTTTTTTTTTTCTTTTAACAGCTACATATTTATTTAAATTGATATTAGAAAAAACAATTAGCCCATAAAAGCTATAAATTTAAAGGTAAAACTGATTTGGAAAAGACCAAGTTTATTCAGAAATACTCTAGGTTAAACAAAAAAAGGTGATTTGATTTAATGAAAAAAAAATCAGTAAATAACATTATAGACTCTGTGATAATATGGCAAAAATTGTGAGGTAGTATACAAGTTGTTAAAATGTGGGACAGGCTGAGCTAGGATAATTGTCTCCTTTTAATAGATGGGTTAGGGTCCATATGTAGGATAAAGATGAAATCTGCTCACGAACAGGACAAAAATATTTTTATATATGATTCAGGGATCTAGCCTTGCCCTGTCTTATAAGCAAGTCCTAGGATAAGTCATGGGATTTCATCTATGTTCATCTGATAAGTCATGAGATTTCAATGGTTCGAGGGTTGCCACCAACCAGAGCTTTTTCCCCTTTGAGATAAATATTATACGTACATCATGAGAACAGACATTGTTTTGAACTTTTATTGATACACTTACATTTTGACACTGAAATGATGAGCCAGAAAAGATCCTGCTGCAAATGCTCTAATGAGAATCTGCCACTTATCAGATCCTGGTCTTTTATCTGAAAATTGGCAAATTGGACAGCAACCAGTCTACACTTGTCCTATACAGCTGCTGTTCTGACATGTTTACTACGAACAAATACACTTTGTTTTTATAGGGTGAATAATATCCTGCAAGGGCAACTTGGGTTTCTCATTGCCCAACTTAGGCTGGTCCCAGATATCCTTAGCCTTTAAGTAGCTCTCTTCTTTATTTAAAATGTCTCATTAAGCCCTCCAAATTCGCAAAGTTGAGTAATGAGTTGAGTAAGGCTTTTTGTTGAGTTTTCCTGTGGTTGTTTTTGTTGTTCGCAAAGTTCCCGCCTTAAAGATTTGTATCTGAAACACTTGTAATCAACCAGCAGAGGCCTAACCCCACTCCCAAACCCCTCTTGCCCTTTGAGAAGGATCAAGCATTAATCCTCAGATTTGAAGAGTGTAGGCCCAAAACTCTGGGCCCAGAATCCTCTTCTTAGCCCAGTACCTGGAGGCCCATGGGTAATCCATTAAACCTCCCACTCCTACAGAGAGACTTTGGTAAGGTGTTTTTGGAGATGTTTTGTCAAAAGAACATCCCAAAGCACATTGAAAAGATGCAAGTCCAGCCCTGGGGTTGGATCCCACAGGCATGTGAATGCTACACAAGCCTACCACATATTACAGGGCAATCCCTGGGTTGGCTTTCAAAATTTCCCAGGGTACATCATGTCCAAGGTTCCATCCTCCTTTATGTTAAATCTGGTTTAAGATACTTATGTGGTGATAGAAATATATCCTCCTTCTTATTCCTTGAACTGCCCCTTCAGTGAGAGACCATGAGACCAGTGGGAGTTAAGAACCTGCAAGTGTTTAAACTGAAAACATGTTGACAATTAGAGTCTCACAAGGTAAATACAGTGCCAAGTCTGGGAGAGATCTCACATGCCTGTTCATAGCTGGCACTCAACACAAGCACTGGGGCTGAGTCCTCACCCAGCCCAGCTCTCTCCCTCTACCTGATTCTCTGTTCTCTTTTTCTAGCTTCAGTCTATAAATTCTGGCCCCAAAGTAGAAGCATCAGTGTTGTCTGGTTTTTGGTCTTGGCTGGCTTTCCTCTGACTCTGCAGCTCCCATGTGACCTCTCTTTCCTACCCAGCTCTCTCATTCAACTCCCTTCACTTCTTGTTGTCATCTTCTTCCCACTCTCAAAGTCTGGGGTCCTTTTTCCACTGCTCATTCAACTGAAAACCAGAGCCAAACATTGGCCCCAGCTCAAGAATTCTACACAACCTATTTGAAGACTCAGTTGCTTTAAGACAGTGGTTCTCAACCTTCTGGCCCTTTAAATACAGTTCCTCATGTTGTGACCCCAACCATAAAATTATTTTCGTTGCTACTTCATAACTGTAATGTTGCTACTGTTATGAATCGTAATGTAAATATCTGATATGCAGGATGGTCTTAGGCGACCCCTGTGAAAGGGTCGTTCGACCGCCAAAGGGGTCTTGACCCACAGATTGAGAACCGCTGCTTTAAGACAATTATCTACCACAGAGGGGAAATTTCCATGTCATAGGAGATCTTCTACAAGAGCAAACCATAGCTTCAGAAATTTAAGTTTGAGATACAATCCTGGGAGATTCTCTCTGAAGGCTAGAAGGAAATGGTGGAAAAATATATCGTGAATGGGATGTTTAATATAGAAGAATGTATCTTATATTTTCTATCATTACAGTGAAATGCTTTTTACCAGGTACCTCTAATGTTTTCTGAAAATAGGAAATTTATGCTTTAGAGGAGAAAGAGAAGCGAGCCAATACTTACTGAGCACCTACAATGTGTCTTTCTCTTTAATAGATACTATTTCATATTCTAAAACCTACTGGGATTATTTTCAAATGAAGGAAGAAGGGCTCAGAGAGGTCAAATTGTTTCCCACAATCATAGTCATGCGTCTAGTTAATGGTTGTGTCAGTTAGAATTTTTGCTCACCTTAGCAAAACATTCCTATTAACTTAAGCAAAAAAAAAAAAATGTATTGGGAAGACATAGGTAGCTCACAGAATTGAGAGAATGTTGAAGAATAGGACAAAGGATAGTAATACTTCTATTTGTCAAGGTCAAACCACACTGTAAGAAACTCAGGTTGGAGATATACTTATTGATGATTCTCTTTAAAGGTTGGAATAAGATGATGAAAAAAATATAGCTTGAAGGACATGTTTAATATATAAGAATATTTCTAACCCTGTCCAGGTAGCTCAGTTGGTTAGAGCGTTGTCCCCATATGCTCGGTTGTGGCACATACAAGAAGCAACCAATGAATGCATAAATAAGTGGAACAACAAATCTCTCTTTCTCTCTTTCTCTCTCTCTCTCTCTCTCAAATCAATTTTTAAAAAAGAACATTTCTAATATTTTGACATCATCATGGGTAAGAAGCCTCTTATTAATTATCTATAATGTCTTCTGACCAGTGCATAGCTTTTACTGTGTGCAGTTCAAGATCCAGTAAGAGAAGCCAGTACTCAGGTAGGTCAGGCACTGCTTAGGGACCAATCAACTCCATGTTACTCAGCTCAAGATAGAGTACTCTGAGAAAAAGAATCTGACTCTTGGCCAGGGGTGATTAGTACAACCTGATTTATTATCCCACCAAGGCTGCTCTCCATGGGGAAATGTTATTTCCCTCAAAGGAAATCAGGCCATTGCTTTCAGAATACAGGAAGATGGACTCTGGAAAGCAAAAAACAACACGTTTCCCATAGTAATGGGACTAGCATTCAAAAGTTATTTTCATCGCTTTCTAGTCTGAGGGATAACAGACTTGTCTTCATATACACTCAGAATCTGTTCCCCTCCAGCTTCCTCTGATTGGTCCTGGTTTTCCAACTTGGAGCTACACACACCCGTCTATTCTTCCTGAATAGGAACATAAATATATCTGGCTCCTTAAACTCTTCCTCACATGACACGGGTTGAGTACCTTCCCTACTTTGGTTGTTCTCCTTAAAACCTGCTTCAGCTTGTTTATTTTCCCACTCACAGCATGGTGACCAGAGGAAACCACGGTACCACTTCTGATAGGCTTTGTTCAAAGCAGAGTGCAGCAGACGATCTCAGAATCACAAAACCTTCAAGACCAAATGGTCATTCATTTCCACATCTGTCTGAGGCAGGCTCTAGTGCCTGATAGGTCCAGTTCTGCATCTTAGCATTTCGGATTGTTAGCTGACCCCAGCTGAGTTATTGATTCTCTGTGAGCAGGCTGCCTTCCTGTTACCTGCAGTCATAACACACATCTAAAGCCACTGTAATGGTTAAATGAGACAATGCATGTAGAGTGCTTGGCACAGTGCCCAGCTCATACATAGCAGGCCCTCTGAATACTATTAGCTTTTATTAGTATTACTCTACCCCAAGTAAGTGGCCATTCAGCCTTTCCATGGCTTCTAGATGTGGATCATTGCCAGAGAAGCCATGTCTGTCCTTCAGAATTTGCTCAAAGGCACATGAGGGATGGTCAAAGAGCACAAAGTTCAGTATTTATACACACCAACAGAAGAAAATATTATCAGCTGAGAAATAAAAACGACCTTGTGTAATGTTACAGGGTAAGGAAATGGCTTTAAGGTGCTTCCTATTGGGTAGGTAAAGTACAAGCTTGTGTTTTTCAGGATTCGCAAGAAGCAGTCATTGTGTTAGAATCTGTAAAGATCAAGTTCTAATTATGAAGAGATAAAAACCAACCTGCAAATATTTGTCATTAATAAGATATCTAGTAATCAAAGTGGCTTCTCACACCCATAGTAAGCTCGGCTCACAGGATGTACACATTTGAATTTACTGCTCCCACACTTACTGGGCACAAACAACAAAGCAGGCCTGGAGTAGACATGTAGTGTGTACCCTAGAAAATGGCCTTTGTCCTTTGCTGAACTAAGACACTGCTCCTGAGGGTTGTCTGAGCATGGCTAGCGATGGTGGTGTCGGAGACAATGGCAGACTTGAAAGTATGTGCAGCACTAAGGCCACTAGAACAGTAATTTTCAACCTTTTTCATCTCATGGCACACAAACTAATTACTCAAATTCTGCGCACACCAAAAAATACATTTTTGCTGATCTGACAAAAAAAATAGGTATCATTTTGATTTATTCACACCAGGAGGCTCTTGTTGTGTTGGCTGTTGTCATTTTTTTTTTTTTAATTTGACAGTCTAAGGGAAAAGAGGTCAGTGCCCCTGACTAAATAGTCAGGCACTGCATGTTTTAAAAGTTCTTGTGGCACACTGGTTGAAAATCGCTGATCTGGAGAATAGTTGAGAAAGCTGGTATAGGAGTCAGAAACAATAAGTAGACTCTGTGATGTCTAATTTGTCCATGAAGGACCAACTCTAAGAGTTCATCATGGCCTGTGAACCCCTGGCACTGTGCTGTCTCAGAGCAGGAGTTCCAAACTGTGAATGAATGAATGAATGAATGAATGAATGAACTTAGAGCCTGGCTCTGCCACTAACCAACAGCATGATCTCGGGCAAGTTCAGGAACTTCTCTGGGCCTCAGTCACCTTGTCTGTAAAATGGAGATCGTGAGAAGACCTGCTTCGGGATTGTGTGGAGATTAAATGAGAACATGTGGACCTTTGGGCACAGCTCACAGCACATAGCAAGACATCTGTAACTGGAAGTTATTGTTCTGACTTTTCATTAGTACTGACTTTTGATCAATTCTGATAAATAGTCTGTCAACAATAGTCTTCATCTTATGCAAATACCTAACGAGTCAAATTGCCACGTTAGCAGCTGTTTTACCACGTGCAACAGTCAACAATGAGACGGCTAAGTTTTTGTTTGCTTGTTTGCTTCTGCCAATTGAATTTTAAGATCCTCTGCTTCACTGTAATTAACTCTTGAACTGGCAAGTCGCTTTCAGGGTAATTACCGGTTGCCAATTCTCCCTGCCTCTCCCGCCTCACCACCAGGTCCTGGGTGACTCGCATCCTGGGACTGACTCGTGGGTCCTCAGAGCTTTGAGCGCACACAGAAGAACGGGAAGCGCCTGCCATTAATTTGGAAGTGACTTACATAATTTCTGCAATGAAGGGAGACACGTGCAAAAGAGGGAGATTTTATTTTTTTAGAAAACCAACTTGGTAAATTTTTAAAAACGAATTACTTGACAAATTTCAAAGAGTGCTTCAGTTTGTTTTTGCAGTGTTGCTTATAACATTGCAGTCTGCAGGTCCCAGGCTCCCTGGTTTGATTCCTCCCCTACTCATCAGTGATGGATATGATACAGGGAAACTGAAGCGATCCTACCAAAACCCCTCGGAATGAAAAGGAAGTCATATTATGTGTGTGGGTCTGTGAAGGCTTTCCATATACTATACATTATATATATGATATCATCCTAATCTCCTATTATTTTAAACAGCAAATTACGTTCTTTAATTATGTTTTATTGAAACAGCATTTTTTAACTTTAAAAATATACAGATTATATACAATTTACTGAGGGGAAAAAACACAGAAATTTGCTTTTCTGGGCGTCTTCTGAAGCTATGCTGAGAAAAATAGCAAACCTTTTTAGACTGTCTCAAGCCAGACACCATCCTTCAAGGAGCCTATCTTTTGTGCTCTCAATCATATTATGACCTCTTTTAAAAAGAAAGAAGAAAAAGAATTCAGGTGGGGGGGTAGGGGGTGGGGGGTGGGGGGTGGGAAGTGACTTTTCAATTCTATTATCTTGGCATTTTGTACCAGTCTGGGGTTTCTCAAGTCTTCAGACACCAAGCACATGTTCATTTTAGACATTAAAAGAAAAAAAAAAAGTCTGAATACCTTTTCAGTTTCTTCCTTGAGCTGTCTAGAGGGAACTATTTATTTTTCTTCTTTTCCTTGCAAATAGCTAATGGCTTCCAGCCAGGGCTCAGCCCAACCCTTTTGTGCCCTGCAGTCATTGCTGTGTCTTTAAAAGAAAACCGATTCTCTGGAATGCTGTGCGTGCACATGCCTGTCGGACTCAGCAGGCCCCACCTGCCGAGCAGGTAAACCAGATCCTCCGCGCGGCCTCTGCAGCCGCATTCCAGCCGGGCAAGCTCCTGCTCTCTAATTGTTACCTGTCAAACAGGCCAACCCGGCACTTGGGTCTGGTCCAAACACGCGCATGTTCCCACGAAACCCTAAACCTGCAAACCTTTGACCTTTCCATAGTTCCTGAGTTGCCTTGGTTATTTTAACCAAGGCTGATTTCAATCCGAATGATGACTTTTTAACGGGCACACGGGTTCTTTTTCCCTCTTATCGTGGACGGTAAGGCCGATCGTGCACTGTTTGGGGTTTCTGGACTAGCACTCGGCGGTCATTCAAGATAACCGGAAGGCATAGGTCAGGGTAGCCAGAGCTCCTGCAATGAAACCTACGGGCACTCAATCACTCATGGAAATCGCAGGCTGTCCACCCTGACCAACCGGAGAGGGGATTCCCCAGGGGTCAGAAGAACGGAGGTGACTCACAGGTGAAAAGCAGGCACCGAGCTGGCCGTGGAGACTGCAGCCTCTGGACTCAGCCCCAAAACTATTACAGGTAGGACCTTGAGCAAGTCGCAGAAATGGTCCGGGCCTCAGCTTCGCTCTCTAGTCAAGAGAAGCCAGAGGACCTGAGGGCCATGCAGCAAGGCAGCCCCGTGTCCAGGGACGGCCAGATGAAATACCACTTCTGCTGTGGCCTCTCCCCGCCCCAGCTCGCTTACATCACTGACTCCGGGCCACAGTGGAGGAGGACCCAGGTGACCCCATGGATCTATCACCCACTGGCTGTGACGTGTTCCCACGAGTGACGTGGCCTGGCTCAGGCCGTGATGGAGAACTTCAATGGCCACATTCGTCTCCCTGTGTGTTAGGAAGAGCAACCGGGCCACTCTGCACCCCGGCCCCAACACCCTCAACCTTCAGATCAGATCCTCGAAGTGGAGCCCAAATACTCTTCAGATGGGACTGACGCATAAGCAATGGAGGGGGGTCTCACCCAGATGGCCGGTGAGCTGAGGCGGCTCCGGGAGCTGAAGGAAAAGGGCAGGCACAGGGGGCTGGGCTCCTTCGAGAACAAGGCGGAGAGCTAGGGCAATGCATTGCCAAGCTCAGGAGAGTCCTGTTGGGAGGAGAAGGGCCTGGCTGCCTAGGACAGCGGTGGTGACAGCAAGGACCTCAGCGAGGTCATAGAGACCACAGAGAGCCCAACGTCAAGGACAGCTCCGAGGCCTCCGACTGGGCCTCCTAGCGCCTGCGGTGCTCCTCTCCCTGCCCCGGCCTGCCCATCCCATCCTCACCCTTTGAGGTTTCACAATAAACTTCACTCACTCGAAAAAAAAAAGAGAGAGAAGAAAGGGGGTGGCACCGGTCCGAGAGCCTCTTGCAGCGCCACTTCTGTGTTCTCTCCTTTCACTGATGCCACTCAAAGTCAGAGCACCCTGTCACAGGGGCATCCTGTCACAGGAAGCTGCTGCTCCTTCTCCCTAGCTATCTGGGTGGGGGTGGGGGTAGGGAGGGTGCAGCTCAGGCACTGCTGGGGCACCCTGGCTCGGCTGAGGGCCGCTCTGACCAGGTTACCAGGTCTAGGGACCTCCTCGAGTGCAGAAAGCCCTGGGCTTCCCCTGTGGGGACATCTGCATAGAATACAGGGCACCCATGTGGACCTGCTTTCCCTCCACATCCCATTCACTGAGCTCATTCTTTTTAACTGGGAGAGGCCATTATTTCGATTACTTTGGTAGCACTGATTGTCCCTTTTATTTTACTGATAATGAATTCAGAATCAAAACTATAGGCCCATTGAATCCCGGTCCTTCATTTTACGGTTACATCACCTGAGGCCTGAGAAGGAGTAGGAGTTGCCAGATGCCCCTCCACTCATCGGGCCCCTCCATGAAGGGAGGAGTTTGGTGAACATCATGGGCTGGCAAAACCATTGCCAGAGAAGTGCCACCAGAGGTGCTCCCACGACTGTGCCAATGCAGAGAGCAGGAGCTCTCCAGGAGGTTCTGTGGGGCGGGGCTGCCAGGCCAGTTTGCTCGGGGGCAGGGGCGGTTCCTCTTGGGCCGGACAGGTTATTCCACTAAGAGCTCAGGATCACAGCGTGCAGAGCAGGAACTGGCGCTTCCTGCTTGTTCATCCAGCTCAGACTTGTCTGCCAGAGCCCAGCAGGCAGGCCTGGCTCCCAGCAGAACTTCCTCGGGGCTCTGGGAATGGGGAGTGGGACAGTCTGCAGGCCGGCCTAGCATTCTTCTCACCAGCAGCCCACTTTAGGGGGAGCGAAGTGTCAAGTGCACAGGCTCAAGGAGGAAAATGCCAACCAGAAGCCCACCTGGCTTGTCCTCTGGGGTGCTATGCTATGGGTGCCAGGATCTCCCACAAAGAAACTTTATATACATATATTTGATTCCAGAAAGTGGAAGGGAGAGGGAGAGAGAGAGAAACATTAATGATGAGAGAGAATCATTGATCGGCTGTCTCCTGCATGCCCTTTACTGGGGATCAAGCCCGAAACCTGAGCATGTGTCCTGACCGGTAATTGAACCGTGACCTCCTGGTTCATGGGTCAAAGCTCAACCATTGAGCCACACCAGCTGGGCCACAAAGGAACTATTTGTACTGAAGGGGCCTTCCCCGGTCAAACTGGATGAATGGGCACTTTATCCTCTTGTGAATACCTCTGGAGACAGGTAGACCACTGTGTGGTTGCTTTAAAACAAATATCAAACAGTATTTATGTAACATCCCTGATTAGCATTATTTTCTCATTGCCCAGCACAAAACTTCCCACAAATAATACGCTGTTAGCTATCAGCTTCCGCTGACCCCCAAACGTCCTCCTTTTCATGTTTTTCCCCTGGCTCACTCCATGCATTGACTCTGGACCACTGAGCAAGTCATGTCAGCCTTCTGGGCCCTGGCGTCCTTATCTGCACAAGGGGAACCACTGCCCTCCTTCCCTAATAGCCTCATTGTGTGGAATCAAAGATAAGGCTCCCTGCCTGCTATGGAACTTGCACATAATATGCATTGCATGTCAGCTATTTTTGTTGCTGCTGTTGATATAAAACGTATTAAAGAAGTGACCCACATAGCCCAGTTTCAGAATGGTCTGTCTGGTGGTCAAAAGTAACTTCAGCCCTAGCCAGTTTGGTTCAGTAGGTAGAGCGTCAGCCTGTGGACTGAAAGGTCCCAGGTTCGATTCTGGTCAAGGGCACATGCCCAGGTGGCGGGCTCGATCCCCAGTAGGGGGCGTGCAGAAGGCAGCGGATCAATGATTCTTTCTCGTTGTTGATATTCCTCTCTCTATCTCTCTCCCTTCCTCTCTGAAATCAATAAAATATATATTTTTTTAAAAAGTAACTTCAGAATACAGATTTCTCTACTTGTTCCCCAACATGGGAAGGGGGCTCTGGTTTCCTTGCTCACCCAGCAGTTCCCTGGGAGTGTCCGTCTTAAATTCTAGGCTCTTCCCCTGCTCCTCACATGTCTTACTGGTTTTAAACAGATTTTAGTATCAAAGATTCAAAAGCATGATTAGAAAAGGCAGTGTGAAGGAGAGGGTGCTTTTGGATTATGGCTTGGGTCTTTCCCACCACGGTCCTTCTCCTCTTCTGTTGGCTCAGCTCAAATGACCGCATGGCAGTAGCTATGTTGGGTGATTGTCCCTCTCCAACCCTTTCTTTAGGCCACCACACTGATTACAAAGCAGGCCTTCAGAGAAAGGAGAAGAGAGAATCCATTCACCAGGGAATCACCTCCCAATCCTCAAGTGCTAACAGCCCTCTCGAAGCTCCTGGCTTTTCTGAAACAAGAATGGCCCAGGGCTACCCAAGCACACTCCATAGCTGCAGGGCCAGCCCTGCCCCAGGCAAAAGCAACTCGGCCTCGGGGTGGATGAGGATGGATGGGGCCAGTGAATCTGCAGGACATTTGACCCAGGGGTTGATAAGGAACTACATCAGACAAGGTCCTACAAGGACCCACTACATCCAATGGATCACAAAATCCCATCAATTCTACTCAAATCCGTTGACTGCTCATTGCTCAGTCTCCCATTTAGAGCACTGAGGTTTTGCATTTGAATGAATAAACCAGCTCCTAACCTGTCTTCTAAGAATGGTTTATGTGGCTTTTTGATGTTTGCTTCCACAGCCTCATTCCTGGACTTCCCCCACCCCCACCCCCCACCTGCCCCAGGGCACCCTGCACAGGCTGTTCCCTCTGTAGGGAACACCCTTCCTGCCTAATCCCTACTCAGTCTTCAGTTCTGCTGAGACAATGCTTTCCACCTGGACTGTCTATCTCAAAACTCCTCTGAAAGCCCCTCCCAGGTTCTAAGCAGCATGCTGGCAGGCACAGCTTCCATTTTAGTCAAGACTGTGCCTGGTGCAGCGCCTGACCTATCATAGCTGCTCAACATGTGTTTTCTCATTTAATCTGTACGAACGCCCTAGCACAGGTGTGGCCACGCCCACAGGGCAGATGAAGAAATTGAAGATTAGAGACGTAAAGTAACTCGCCCAAGGTCATCCGGTTAGGGACAGAATCTAGATTTGATTAATTGATTGATTGATTGATTGATTGATTGATTTTTTAATCCTCATCCAAGGACATGCTCAAAAAAAGGGAAGGAGGGGAGGGAGGGAGAGAGAGATAGAGAGTGACAGAGAAACATCGATATGAGAAACATGGATTGATTGCCTTCTATATGTTCCTCAACTGGGGATCAAACCGGCAGCCCAGGCATGTGCCCTGACCAAGAATCGAACCAGTGACCTTTCTGCGCATGGGACAATGCTCAACCAACTGAGCCACTCCTGCCAGGCTATTTATTTTTTATTTATTGATTTGAGAGGGGAGGAAAGGGGAAAGAGAGAGAGAGACAGAGAGAGAGAGAGAAAAACATCAATTTGTTGTCCCACTCACTTATGCATATTCACTGGTTGAATCTTGTATGTGCCCTGACCAGGGATTGAACTTGAAACCTTGGCATGTCAGGACGACGCTCTAACCAACTGAGTTACCTGGCCAGGGCTCAGAGCCTATATGTTAATCCAGGCCTACAGGATTGAAGTCTGTGCTTTTAACTTCTACAAGATGCTTCCACCAGAATACTCCAGTCACAGCTCAAGTTCAAACTGGAGCAAACATGTTACCTTTCAGAGGAAGATGTGCAGGGCCCCTTGGGAGCCGTTTCTGATGGAGCCATTTGACTCCCATGAGTACTTAAAAGAAACTTGTAAGAGAAAGCTTTTATAATGATTTGAAAAAGAAGTTTGGACGCAGATACACCTTTTGCCTCCAGTTTAGATGCTAGTGGCCAGAAAGTTTTATGAGCATATGAGGTCGGAAGGGACAGTTGTCCAAATGCAGAAATGTATGGAGTGGCCAAAGGGGCCTTAGAGAAGAGGGTCCCTGAGACTGGGAGACAGAGCTCAAGGGAGGGGGACAAAAGAAAGAGCGCTGGGCGCTATGTAAGGACTGTGAGACTGCCCATCCCCTCCCCTCCCAGGGACCCCCAAAGCCCCCGAGCTCAGAGGAGAGAGGCTACATTTGATGCAGAGGAAACATGTAGAAGAGTGAGCCGGAATTTGGGGTGTTTTAACCAGCTTGGGAAGGACACAGGGAAGAATACAAGCCAAAGGCTTTCTAAGGTCTCACCCAGCTATTCCTGAGAGGACTTGGGGATTAAATGTCGAGTTAGTGCTGAGAAGGACACGAGGACATCAACAGATCTGGCCTCCTGCCCTTAAAGAGAAAGAGCCAGCAGTATTGAACCAAAGGCTTTGGTTGGATATAAGTATAAACAGAAGCAGACAATGAAGACCTAAGCGAAAAGGGAGTCACGTTCGTCCGGTGGCTTTTGCTCCCTGCCACCTCACCTCCTCTGCCCCACAGCCATCGTCGGCACCTCTGGTTCTGCTAAACAGAGGATGGGATTTAAGATCCTGAGAAAACAAATAAGATCCCCGATTAGAAACTTACAGAATAGTGTGGGATTGAATGATATGAGAAAGGAACGTTGTTTTTCTTTAATATATTTTTTATTGATTTCGGAGAGGAAGGGAGAGGGAGAGAGAACATCAATGGTAAGAAACAATCATTGATCAGCTGCCTCCTGCATGCCCCCTACTGAGATGGAGCCTGCAACACGGGCATGTGCCTTGGCCGGGAATCAAACCAGGATCTCCTGATTCATAGGTCAACGCTCAACCACTGAGCCACACCGGCTGGGCAAAGAAACATTTTTCTTAAACTAGCCATCGTAAGTCCTTTCTGCGACAAGTACAGTACAAAATAATGAAAAGAAATAAAATTTGACATGGATATACGGAACTAAAATCCACCGAATCGTCAGTAGCACCCATTGGGTCAGCTAGAGAAAAACCTCATGTCAGAAAGGGGAACATTCTGTACAGAAAGAACACTGATACACTGAAGAAATCAGTTTGTGCTTGAAGAGCGAGCAGCATGGGAGACTGTGCAGGCCGTATCCCCAAGTGGAAGTATATCGCCTATTTATGGAAGCCATGCGTTTAAACTTAAATGTCAGAGAACTCCATGAATCAATTAGTGGCTGAGTGAAGCAATTGAAATGCATCCAATGTCCTACCTGTAGAAGCTAATAATGTTTCGTAATAATGTCTGATGATAATCTGTGATGGTATGTGAACACGGGGAGGCTGAAAAATTAGTGTAAAAGAAAAAGTGTGTGTGTGTGTGTGTGTGTGTGTGTGTGTGTGTGTTTTAACATATACACATATTCACACACCCCAAAGGGTTTGAGCTGCTCAATTCCTCCAACGGAAGCCCCTCCATGGAAAAATAATAGGACCAAAGATTCACCTGTGTTCAAAGCAAGTCCACCAGGCACTGAAGGGCGTTTTATGGAATAACTGGCCAAAACTGTCTACGGAAAAATACTAGCCTGACTTCTCTGGGGAAGAAGGAAAGAGAAGTTACACTGTTCAGGTTTTGTTAATCCACATAGAGAATATATTAAGAAAGTACAATTCTTATGCTGGCAAAATTTCAAAGGGACTCTGTAAATTTGTACAAAAGGAAACATTCTACCAGTCTACGTGTCCTTGCACATGCCAAGGGCTTTCTGAAATACAAGGGAAATGGAAGACACTGTCCCTTCCTCCACTTTTAACCTAACTGGGTAGACAATACAAACGCGCAGCGAGTGGGTCAGCCACGTGTACGTGAAGGAAGTTAGTGTGGGCGAGTTGCCCGGGGACACTGGGAGTCAGCGTAGAAGAGCATGCGCTCGGGGACCCGCCAGAGGACAGTTTTCATCTTGGGTGTTCAGCCCCATGGCTCCTGAACGAGGTGTTTAGGAGAGAGGTTAATGATTGCCGGGTGGGTTTCTCAAGCTCCTCGGATGTGCTTGGGTGCTCTTTAGGCTAGTGGCTCTCAACCTTGGCTGCACATTGGAGGCACCTGGGGAGATGTAAGAACTCCCACTGCTCACCCGCCCCCCCCCCCCCCCCAACTTCTGTAAGCAGCCAGTGGTGAGGCCCAGGCATCAGTGTTTTTCCAGAGCTCCCAGGTGATGCTAATGTGCATCCAGGGTGAGAACCATCGCTTTGGTGTTTTCTTTATTTTTTCTAGTTGCAAATGTTGCATTCTTTGGCATTTCAAAGAGACTGCTGAAACCAGATTCTTCTCCTTTTGCCAAACATTAATTTCACTATGAACAGAGAGCACCACCAACAAGCATAATTCATTTATTCCTTTGTGTGTTTATGGTAGGCACTGCATAATTCTAGGGCCGCGATTTTCAACCTTTTTCATCTCATGGGACACAAACTAATTACCAAAATTCTGCAGCACACCAACAAATAGATTCTATTTTTTGCTGATTAGACAAAAAACAAAGGTATAATTTTGATTCGTGCACATCAGATGGCTATTGTTGGGTTGGCTGTTATCATTTTTTTTTTTAGACAGTCTAAGGGAAGAGAGGTCAGTGCCCCTGACTAAATGGTCAGGCGTTGCATGTTTTAAAAATTGTTGCAGCACAGCAAGGTGCTCCTTGGGGCACACCAGTGGCAAACCTCTGTTCCAGAAGACGCATCCTCAGTGCAGTCTGTGCAATGGGGACCCTTGGAATCGATCAGGGCACACCCCGGCCAGCTGTACATAGCAATCTGTTCAAGTGTCCCCTGTGAGCCAACCACTGGGCTAAGGGCCTTGGTGAACACAGTGACCTGGTCACTGCCCTGGTGGGACTTCTGGTCTCCGGGGAAGGTGGTTACACTTGTGACTTCCATGCAGTGTGGTCGTGCTGTGGTGGGGGGGGGGGGTGTGGGCACTGTAGGAGCTCAGGTCAGAGCCCCTCACCCAGTCTAGGGGTCAGGGAGAGGCTTGCTGACGGAGTTAAAATTTGAACAAAAGACAAAGGATAAGTAGTTCTTTTGTGGGAGAAAAATAGTGCTGCCTACCCCAAGGGGACATCCCTGAAGGGACAGAGAGATTTTACCATGCGTCAAACCAAACAGCCGGAAGAGATGCAGAGTGTGAGTGTGATGGGCAGGGGTGGGATATGGGGACATCGAAGAATGCAAGGGCCGGTCACAGAGGGTCCGTGGGCCACGTTAAGAAAGGTGAACTTTATCACATGGGTAGTGGGGAAGGGAAATAATCCAACGTGAGACTTAGGAAGATCGTCAGGCAACAAGTGGAGCTGGGGCTGCAGGGACCGGGGAGGGGCACCGAAGGTGGGTTATGGGGCCACTGAGCAGATCAGGGTGATAGAAGGTGGCTGTTTGGATGAGGGAAGACGAGAAGTGGACACATGTGGAAGATGTCTGGGAGAGGTGGAATGTGGAGAGTGTCTGAGGGAGGGGGTGGGTGCTAGACAGAGGTAGTGCCACTCAATGAGATAAGGCATGAAAAAGGGGAGAACATGGGGCGGGACCAGGCAGGTGAAGGGGCAGATGATGACTTTCTTTGAACATGTTGGTTTTGGGGGGATAGTCTTACAGGTTGAGTTCCTGGGAAGTAGGCTCTGAGACACAGTTTAGTGAACTGAATATTTCTTAAGGTGTGCTCTTTTTCTTTTTTAATGTATATATTTTTTATTGCTTTCAGAGAGGAAGGGAGAGGGAGAGAGAGACAGAAACATCGATGATGAGAGAGAATCATTGATCAGCTGTCTCCTGCACCCCCCACACTAGGGATTGAGCCCTCAATCCGGGCATATGTTCTGACTGGGAATCAAACCATGACCTCCTTGTTCATAGGCTGATGCTCAACCACTGAGCCACACCGGCCAGGCCTTAGGTGTGCTCTTGAGGGAAACACCTGCAGAAAGGAGGGGGAAGGAGACAGGAGTGGGCAGAGGGAGAGATCGAGCTGCTGGGCAGGCATAATAATGGCCTTGGCTGTGGCAGGTTATATTTTCCAAAGATGGCCACACCAACTTGTGTCTCATCCTACACGTTTTCTTCCGGTGACATGGATACTCTTTCATGGAGAGACAGGGTCTACACTCCATATTCTTGAACTTGGGTGGATTTTTGTAGCTGCTTGACCAGAGTGATGCTGCATAACCTATGAGGCTAGGTCATAAAAGGCAATATGGCTTCTGCCTGGTTTTCTCTCTTGGGATATACATTTTAGGAGCCCTGAGTCAACACGTAAGAAGTCTGGCTGTCCTGAAGCATCCATGCTGGAGAGAGCACATGGAGAGACAACACAGAGATAGACAGAGATGCCCAAGGAGCCCAGCAGTTCCAGCCCCCAGCAGTTGAGTGTGCCAGACACATGAGTGAGTGACTGAGCCTTTAAATGCATCCGGCCCCAAACTCCCAAGAAACCCCAGCAGACACTGAACGAAGCAGAGATGAACTATCTCCTTACCCCTTCTCCCACCTGGAGTCTGGCTGCAGATTCATAAGCAAAACAAATGCTGTCCTTGTTTTAAGCCATTACATTTTGGGTGGTTTGTTAGGCAGCATTAGATAACCAGCACATCAGTTCACCCCCTGGGGAACTCTAGAGCTGGAATGGCTTTTCAGAGCTCTTCCAGGCTGGGCTGCCATGGCCGAGCCTTTGTTTCTTCCACACTGACCAGTGATTGGACATGGGCTGCACTGAGAGGTGACATGACCTTGAAGGAGGAGGTTCTCTCCAGCTGAGGCAATTCTGGAAGAGGCTGACAGCTGAAGGCTGGATGTGGACAGAACTTCCTGTAGCTGGGGCAGAAAGTCCTTCCCCGAAGGAAGGTCTGGTGGCACATTGCTGTGCCTGCTACAGCCAGAGAGACATCAAGCCAACTACATAGTCTGGAGCTTGGGAGGGCATGGTATTGGGAAAGACTAGCCTGTAACTCGGAGGGTTTCATCCTGTGGTCTGAGAACAAAGAACAACCTGCCCTGAATCATGTGAACGCAGCCCACTTCCCTAACCTGACAAGTCAGCACCCAGTCTCCCTCCGATGATCCTTCTGCCCACTAACATTGAGAATCTCTGGATAAAGATGGCATCAAAACCACAGGGGATCGATGCGGTACCCCAGGGAGACCACGCAGGATGAAATGAGAACTTGGAATGCCAACCAGCATTTGGGAAGAGGAGGCTGCACAGGAGATGGGGTAGGACTGGGAACACAAGTGCTTTCCAGGGGAAGTTGACACTAGTAGGGAGTGCGGATTGAGTCCAAGTAGGGTGAGAACACTGGAGCGCCCACTGGACTTGGCAACAAGGAGGTTATTGTTGGCTCTAGCCAGGCAGTTGGGGTGGCTGTTAATTATGTGGCACAGCCATGATGATATTTATCCTGGCTTCTTGGCTGGGATTCCTGAGGGCAGAGGAAGGGACTAGAGCTGAGAGGAAGGACTGGGAGGGGGTTGTATGGGGACGGGTCCTCTGCTCAGAGCAAAAATAAAGGGACTGACTAAGCAAAGGCAACACAAAGTAAGATAGGAGGAAGTAAGTGAGTGAGAAGCTAAAAGGAAAAGACGCGACCTATTGGGGAGACTAAAAACTAGCTAAAGGAGTAACTTAAAGGTGTATACAGCCCCAGCAAAGCAACCAGTGGAGGCTCTCACTCGTATAGTCATTCACTTTAATAGCTGAGAAGAACAAATGTATTTGGAATTAACAGTCTTGGCTTGGGTTCCCAGCACCACAAAGTTGCCTCTCCTTGGAAGGCCATCCAACTTTTCTAAGCATCCATTTCCTTATCTGAAAAAAATGGAGATAATGCTGCCTGACTTGCAACTTTGCTGCAAGGACTGTAGCTCATTCATTCATTCATTCATTCAGGGAGCATTTACTACGCATTGCCATATACCATATACACTATGCTAGATGTAGGCGATCCACAGTGAACAGCACAGACTTGGCCCATAGTGAGAGCTGTCCTCTGTGAGAGACACACTAAATGGATTATAACAATGGTGACTTCTCTACTATTATGATTAGTGCTATAAAGGAGAAGAATGACAAAGTACGTTAGATGCCACATGGTGCCTGGAACATAGTGGGGACTCAACAAATGGTATTTACAGCCATCTCTACCATGGGGAGGATATTTAATGGGGCAATGTTCAGCAAAATGGTGAAAAGAGATATTTCATATTCAGTATCCACAGAGCCCCTCTCTCTGCTGTTTTCCTCTCCTGGGGAACTGTGGTATCCTGTGTTTTCTTATCAAAATTAGTGCTTAATCAGCACCATCAAATATTTCCAGGAGGAAGTGAGCAGACGTGGGGACAGAGGGCATGGTTTCTGGGTCTTCAAAGTTACTTACAGATTCAGCTGCCTCTGTCACTCACAATGTAAACTCACTCTTGAACTTCTTACACATAAGAACAAAGGTTTTTAGAATGTTTCTCCTCATGCTTTCATTTATTAGAAATAGCACAAAGGTGCTTTCCTGTGATGGTAATCTGTGTAGTAGATTGGTGCCTCTTTAAAAAAAAAATGTTTGGAGCAACGTTGACACAAAGCATGACAATCATTTGGCAGGAAAGTTTGCCAATAGGAGTCGGGAGCGAGTGGGAGAGGCATTTTACAACTTCTCAGAAGAATCGCTAATAATAACCCCCATGGAGATGCCATGTTCATATCAAGTGTGGAATTTGATACTCCTCACAACTCCATGACATAGTAACTCCCTTCTCCAGACTCAGAGAAGTGTTCACAGCTCACCCAAGGTTCCATGACCCGATCCAGGCTTTGTTTGTTTGTTTGTTTGTTTCTCAAAGCCCTGCACACCAAGCTCTCTCCAGAAAGGAAGAAGCCAGGAAGAGGCCCCAATGCTGGTACCACATGGTCAGCTAGGGGCTCCTGCCTTTCACTCCAACTACCTCTCACTCAGAACACTGACTCTAACCTTCAATAGCCTCTAGTCTCTCTCTCTCTCTCTCTCTCTCTCTCTCTCTCTCTCTCTCTCTCTCACACACACACACACACACACACACACACACACACACACACGTGATTTGGAGTCAGGGGCAGTGTAAACAGGCTCCGAGAGAAAGGTGAAGACAGCAAGGCAGCTAAAGGAACCTGGGCCTGGGAAAATGCTGATTGGGCCTGGGCCCAGAAAGAAACTAGGGCAGGTTAGTACAGCTACAGCAGTTTTGCCAGAAGTATATTGTGCAGGTGAGAAAGAAAGGGAGAGAGAGACTATGAAGAGAGCATGCACGTGTGTGTGTCTATGTGTGTGTATGTGAGAATGTATGTGTGCATATAAACATGTTGAGTGTTATGTGAGCTGATGTGTGGATTTGTTAGAGAGCAAGTGTGTATAAGACAGCATGTGTGTGTGTGTGTGTGTATGTGTGTGTGTGTGTGTGTGTGAGAGCATGTGTGTGCGCCTGTGGGTGTGAAACGAAGGTTGTGCATGCTATGTCTGAGAGTGTGTGTGTGTATGTCTGTGTGTGAGAGAGACTGTGGATGTATGCAGAGTCCACCTGGCGATGTTCAGAGATAAAGGTGATTTCGCTGCCTTGGTTACTCTGAGGGACACCCGCTCCTGATTGACCAAGACACTATGATCGCTTTTCATTTTCTTGGAGGGGGAATCTGAAGGAACACAGTCCCAGAGTTACCTGAGCCACAAACCCCCAGGAGTGAAATTCCTACACACCAGCAGGTATCATTTAGAGCCTTTCTCAATTAGCAATCATAACACCTGAAGCTTTGAACAGTTGTTGTATGTTTATCTTTCTCTTCAAGTTCACTCTTCTGGCTCTCTAACCAGCCAAGTTCAAACAACCTCTGTCTGGCAGCCATGAAGACAACACCCCCAGCCCCCACCCCAAAGGCAGACTGAGGATGGAGCCGATTCCCAGGATCTCTGTGTGTGTTCTGTTGCCTCTTTATTTAATTGTGCTTTATGAGGTGCTGACTTCATCAAAGATTTGCAGCAACTTACAATATTAAAAACACACACCCAACGGAAATGCCTCAGAAACACACAAACTCAGATCAAAACCCCCGCCAAAACCTTAGGAGGAGAAAGATGTGGCCGTGTGTGTGCTCTTTTGCTTAATTTTCTCTTATGGGAAACCAGAAGCCATTAGAGGTGCAATATTGGGCAACGGTTAAGAATGTGTCTTTAGGAATGACCCTGTCTGGATTTTAATTATTGTGCTATCTGTTTAAATTCTCCACACCCTGCTTTCCCCATCACTAAAAATGGGAACAACGATAGTAGGGACCTCATAGGATCCAGAGTAAGATAATGCACACAAAGTGCTTAACCCAGTGTCCAGAACACAGTAGGTGATCAGTGAGGTGGTAGTTGTCATTTTCACTGTCACTGCGGGATTTCAGTTACACCCACACTGCATCTCTTTTTTGAAAATATATATTTTTATTGATTTCAGAGAGAGAGAGAAAGAGAAATATCAATGATGATAGAGAATCATTGATCGGCTGCCTCCTGCATGCCCCCCACTGGGGGTTGGTCTCCAAAACCCAAGCATGTGCCCTGTCTGGGAATTGAACTATGACCTCCTGGTTCATAGGTCAACACTCAACCACTGAGCCACACAAGCTGGGCAAGTCTATGTTCTTAAGCACACCAGGTAACCAGCCTCTTGGGGAGTCAGCTTTTAGATTTGGCTCTACCAATCCTGTTCTCTCTCTCTCTCTCTCTCTCTCTCTCTCTCTCTCTCTTTCTCTTTATTCTCCCTCTCTTCTTCCCTCTCTCCCTCCCTCTCTTCCTCTATCTATCTATCTATCTATCTATTCAACATTTTTCAAATTCCTATTTACTTTCTCCAGCTATAATTCTCCTAGGAATGTGAGTAATGAACAAATTAAGAATCATCATATGTTAGAAAGTCAGAACTTGGAGAGACCTTCTAAATCATATAAACTAAGCTTCTATTTTCTAGTTGAGGAGACAGAGGTCTGAGTATTCACACAGGTAATGAGAGAATTCTTTAGATAAGGCACAATCATAGAGCTCTGATTTTAGTAGTTAGAAATCAGCAAACAACACACCTATTTTATAGATCCTTCCAAACTAACTCATTCTGGATCTTTCTGAGAAAGACGAGAGCCTTGCCCAAAAGTTTTAGGCCCTGGCTGCTTATTCAAATCACCTGAAGAACTTTTAAAAAAGACTTACACCTACTAGTAGCTCCATTGAATCAGAATGTGGCATAACTTGGACAATCAACCACCCTCAGGCCAATCCCATGCGTAATGCAGGTTGAAAGCCATTTGCTTAGCCATTATTTGATCTGTGCTTGCTGCTTGGCCAAACCAACACTTTATTTAGTCAAGGACTCAATGGTGATAGTGGAGAAAAGCGGAGTCAGTACGGCTGTTGGTGTCCTGAATTCTTTCTGTGAATTAAGAACCACTTTCATAGCATGCAGCCACATCCAGGTGTTCCATAAGCATGACATCAAGAAGACAGGTGGGCTGGAGAAAACACAGGCTTTTTGAAGGAAGTGGGCTTATGTTGGTCTAATCAAGAAAGGTACCAGCAGACCTACCTGATATCTGCACAAATCTCAACCTTGGCCTTTCCTTCTCCGGGCATGCAAAGGCCTGCAGGTCCCAGACCAACCACCCACCTCAGCACTAAAATCAGTCTAAAACCTAAAGATATTTTAGTTAAAAAAAAAAAAAAGTAAAGTGTTGGCCAAATGAAAGGCAGGTGGTCTCCCAACAGATATAATCAGTCCCACTTGCCGGAGGGCAAGTGCTAATGTTTAGGAGCAGAGGAATGAGGGGAGGAAATAGAACGCTATCTCCCGGTCCTGCCCCCCTCGTGCACTAAATAAACAAACAGCCATTTGAATGACTTTGCTTCTCCTTTGTTGATGCTGCACAATGATAAAGACTGTTCCTATAGTGTTTTCAGGACTAGAATTGTACAAACTGCATTTTGTTCGCATAAATAAGGCAATTTAAATGAGTCAAGAAAAAAAAATTTTAAGCCTGAGATCAAACAGAAGTGAAGTAAAGTAGGGGGCGGGGTGAAATGGTCCATTTGAGATGTTTGCCTTGGGTAAGATGAGAGGGAAAGTGGGCCGTGCACCGTGGGCCACGCAGGGCTCTCCCAGCTTCCCGAAGCACCCACCCCGCCGGCAAGGAGGGCTTCACCCCAACCCCTGAAGGACTCATGGAAGCTGTTGCCAACCTGTGCGTCTTCTAAGGCAGACTTAGCCTAAAGAGGTCGGTTAATGAAAGCTAGCAGGGACAAACAGTGGCAAAAGCATCAGGGTCCAAAGACAACAATTACAAATGGAAAAAAAAAATAACTGACATTGTTTCTTCCACTTGTACATGAAAAGCCAGGTGTGGACTAAGAATGTTAAATGTCTCCGTGAGTTGTTCTTGTGAGCGAGCAGCTGGGTACTGATCAATAAAATGATCGCAGCAACACAATACTAATCTTGCTTCGGGTTCTGAAACCTATAAAGTTCTGTGAATTGTCCTCTTTTTGCACATTGCATGGCACGCGGGAAGACTGAGCTGCAACACCGCCATGCCCGCCACCCCCACCCCTCTGTCTTTCTTTGTCAGTTTTGGCCCAGGCGCTCATGACAAAGGAAGCTCCAGGAGGGAGGGCTTTCCACGCCGAGGTCCTTTGGTGCCCAGCATGGGCTGGAGTCAGGGAAGGAGGGGGTTTCACCTCCATTCGAGACGGAGTGGCTGGAACGGGAGCCTCGGCTTTTTTCTGAGGTGCAAAGCCCTCGTGATGAGCTGATCATAGGAGAGATAGGAACACCACTAGCCAAGGTTTCTTAACCGCTCTTTCTTTCTGGTTTGCATATTCACCGACAGAGATCCTCATTGTTAGGAAGCGGTTTGAAACCTTTTAATATGCATTTAAGCCAAGTGAATTTGCTTTCTCTAATCCCTGGGAGGAGGGAGAAGAATCACTATTTATTAAATCCTTCACATGTGCCAGGTCCCTTGCAAACATCCTTATTTTAAATCCTGTAACTATCCAGTGCAGTCAACATGGTTCGTTTGCTTTTATACCGAGAAGGGAGGCGGGAGGTCACTTCTCCGAGGTCACATGTAAACCAGCGGTGAGCTCCAGGAGCCTCACTCTTGTTCTTTACACAAGGCAGCCCCCTTCCCTGCCGTTGTTCCTCGTGGCTCGTCGTTATCATCCTCCAGTTTTCTTGTCTCCTGTCCTGAAGGGTGGTTGCACCAAGGACGGCATCTCCTTATTTCTAGTGACACGGCAATTGCCTCCGACTGGGGTGTTTACAAGAGTGTGGCCATGTCTGGATGATTGTGACCTGGTGACATTTGTGACCAGAAGGAGCAACGCTAGCCTGTCTTTTGAAATTTCAATCTTTCATTTCCCTGGCTATTCTTAGGTTCCTTCTGGATATGATGACATGTCATTTCCCTCTTCAGTCATAAGGGCTGAAAGCTTGAGCTCTGGCATCAGAAATCGCCAACTTGAAATGCATGTGTGGCCTTGTGTCAGTGACTTCACTTTGTAACATGAGGAGAATCAGGGACTGTTGTGAGCAGTGCACACACTAATGCAAGGGAAGAGTTTGGTGTGGTGACTGGCACATAGAAGATGCCATGGCAGATGTTTCTCCTCATCCTTACTGAACTCCTCCTCTATTATTATTATTATTATTATTATCATCATCATCATCATCATCATCATCATTATTATTTCCCTTGGAAATGGGAGTAGAACATGGGTGTAGAACTATACAGGGTGGGGCAAAAATAGGTTTACAGTTGTCTGTATGGAAAATAATACAATAATTAATGAATAATAATGCAAGAATAAACTCTGTTTCATGTACTCACAACTGTAAACCTCCTTTTGCCCCACCTTGTACTTCTGCCAAGATGGCGCAGTCTGGCCTGCCAGTTCTCAGCCATTGGCAGGTCCTCAGGGGCTGGTGGGGAAGCTGAGCAGGGGACAATGGTAACACATCTGAGGCAAGTCCTCTTGTCTTTGCCCTTTTCTCTGGCTCAAGAGACCTCAGAGGTCATGTGACTAAGAATTGGGGGTGGAGGTTGGAGGATTGTGGGAGCAGAGCAGAATAAGCACAAAGAAAGTAGTGTGGGCTTTGAATTTTAACCAAATATGCTCACGTTTGCCTTCACTGCTTATGATTGTTCATCTTTGGGTTTGCCTTCACTGCTTATGATTGTTCATCTTTGGGCACGTTATTTTACCTCTCGGAGTCTCAGTCTCGCCATCTTATTGGTCCCTTTTCTTGTATTTTTATATATATTTCATATAGCACTTTGCAAGCTATTATTAATATTGTAGTGTATTTATGTCACTGCTTCATATGTACTGGTTTAGTGAGTACTTCTGAGCCGTCTACTTGCTAAGAATGGGGTCTGATTGTGAGCAAGACCAGCATGCTCCTTGCCCTCGTGTGGCTGGTATTCTGGGGGGAATTCGAGGTTATCAGGCCTAGCTAGCACCTAGTGTGTCTTCAGTAACTATCCCTTTCCTCTTCCTTTGCCCTAACTCACCTCAATGTGCTCTACATAGTTCGACTATTCAGTTGAATCTCATAAAATTGACATTTTTATTACCAAAAGTGGGTAAAGAGCCCCATTGCACGTGGTCCAACATAACACAGAAGGGAGAAGGCCTGCCGTAACTGGAAGCAATACTAGTAGCAGCCACTTCCCAGCGGGAGCTTGAGTCAGACTGGCTTTGTTGACTTCCTAGGGAGGCAATTCCACCCCCTGGTCTGTTAAACCCGGCTCTAAAAGCCAGGCATCCTACCAGACGGTGGCACGCTCACCGAGGTAGAAAACCAGGGCCCAGCAGCAGTGTCCACCTGGGAGTCAGCAGGCGGAAACAGGGAATGTCAGGGTGAGAGTGAACAGGAAGGGTGGCTGGCACGCTGCCTGCCTGGACAGACGGACCGCAGCACCAGCCTCAGCCCGGAGCAGGGGAATGCTGCCGGCTCTCACTTTCCTGAAACCAATCCAACCAAAAGACAAGAGAAAAAAATAGTACCATTTTGAAGCCAGGCGAAGCACTGGCAAAGGGGACACCCAGAAATGGAGCCCAAAGGGTCGGCTCCTTCAGCAAAAATTGGGCAGCTCGAAGAATTTGACTCTTTTAACCTCTAAATGCCTCCAAACAACCATTTGGTTACCGTATCTCTCAAGGACAATTACCTATCATCATCGAGGGATTGCCTTGCCCTTTTAGTTAGGATGATAACGTCCAATGTAAAGAAAGCCTTCTTTGCTCATTTCAACTGTGTACAATGAAAAGCCTTCTTTTCTTTTCCACTTTTTCCCTTTCCCCTGGGGTTCTTTGGACTAAATTTACTCTGGTTCCTGAAGTGTGGAAAAAGTAAACAAGGTTTTGTTTGGATATTACCCTTCAGTTTCTCTGGACTAAAAGTGCCAGAAAGTTAGCTCAGTGAAAAGAATTGTCCTGGGGTATGATAATAGTCTCAGAAAAGTTATAGAATAACAATAACAAAAAAAACAATTAAAAGGATAGGGTAAGGGAAATGTTTGGCCTATTTCCAATTGCTTTGTATTTCCACAGAAAGGTAAACAATTTTAAAAGGCATGTTAAATTTTAGCTAAATGGGTGTTGAGGCCATTAAAACCAGGATGCCAATTGGTAGATTAAATATTTCACACCCTTACATCAAATTCTGACACAAAAAGTTAAAGTAATCATTATAAAATTTCTGAAAGAATGATGCAAATATCAGGGACTTAGTAACACAAATGCACAAAGAAACAAAAATCATTTAAATATGTGACCTTGGTCTTTCTTTGTGGCCCTTAGTAACCTGCATAGAAGAGTCTAGTTAATGAGAGTTGACATGTTGGTAAGGCTTCCAGTCAACAGTAGACTATTAGTAATTATGTTTTGGGGAAGTCAAAAGTTATACATAGATTTTTTGACACATAGGGGTCAGTGCCCCTAACTCTGAATTGTTTAAGGGTCAACTGTTTTTCAAATGTAGGTGCCAGTTTTTATACTAAGATCACTACTCCCAAGAGACTTACAGAATTAGGTATTCCAATCTTGGCATATTACTATTTGGTTGCCACATAGCACCTATTACCACCATCCTATATAATATGCTAAGTGTCTGGTCAGCCATTCAACCAATCAAAGCATAATATGCTAATGATATGCTAAGGCTGTTCAACCGCTCACTATGATGTGCACTGATCACCAGGGGGCAGACAGTCAACCGGTTGACCAGTTGACCAGTTGCTATGATGTGCACTGAACCCCAGGGGGCAGATGCTCTGACATTTGGTTAGCTTGCTGCTGGGGTCTGGCCAATTGGGACTGAGTGAGATGGGCAGGACATGCCCTGGAGCCCTCCCGCGATCCCTCTCCAGTTGGCCAACCTCCCATGTCCCTCCCCAGCCCCGATGGTGCACCAGTGGGGTCTCTCAGCCTGGTTTGTGCCCTCTCACAATCCGGGACCCCTCAGGGGATGTCGGAGAGCCAGTTTTGGCCTGATCCCACAGGTCAGGTCGAGGGACACTACTGGTGCACGAATTCGTGCACTGGACCTCTAGTGGATTAAGAATTGCCCAGCTGGAGTGACTCAGCTGGTTGAGCATCATACTGTGCATCGAAAGGTTGCCAGTTCGATTCCTGGTCAGGGCACATTTCTGGGTTTTGGGTTCAGTCCCAGGTCAGGGCATGTATGGAAGGCAACAGATTGATGTTTCTCTCTCACATTGTTGTTTCTCTCTCTCTCAAATCAATAAAAATAGACTGAGTGGCCAGATTATTATGACCACCCCATCAGTACTTCGTTGGGCCACCTTTTGCCTTCAATACTATCGCCGTAGTATTGAAGGCAAAAGGTGGCCCAACAAAGTACTGATGGGGTGGTCATAATAATCTGGCCGGTCATAATAATCTGGCCACTCAGTGTATATGTTAAAAAGAAAAAGATTTAAAGCAAGTTTGACATTACACTGTTCTTCACAAGGACACCATCAGAACCATACTTAATGTGTTTTCACACTGTTCAGGACATAAAACCAAATCTGTTCCTTCACAGTTCCCATGTCTAAGAATTCTTTGGTCCAATCTAAATTCTCAGTAACATCATTCATTAACATTCATTAATAAAGCTAACTAGAGGGTATTGTTCATACCTGGGCTCTCATCAATAGAACCCACCATTGATGATTTTAGAGTGATAGCTGATTTGAAAATTTGGGAAGCTAAGCTGGACATGTTGTTTGGCTTCTTGCTATCTTTCATTCTCTTGAACAAACCTGCTTATAGGAGGCATGAGTTTTCCTTTGCTCTTCCATTGTGTCAATCTGCCGTCCTAGGACCAGGGACTAAAACTCGAGTGTTCAGGCTGCAGGTCCAGTCTGGTTCTCCCATTAAGTCACGACCTCAAGTGTGCCTCTCTCAATTGGAACAATAGCATTTCGACCTCTGTCTTTATTCTTTACTTTGTGCCTTATCTTGTTTAGAACCAAGGTGGGAACACGGAGTGCAATTTATTGGAGGCCTCTTTGGAGACTTAACAAACAGTTCCTCTGATTTTTCCAGTTTTATTGCATGTGCTGAGTTCAGTGTTTCCCAATGGCTGGTCAGTGGAGATCCATTTTGCGATGTTCAACAGAGACATTTATAATCCCACCATCTGTAAAAGGTTTAAACGCCCTAACACCAAATTCATAACTGAATTTTGCAGGAACTTCATTGACTTTATTCACATGCATAAGCAAAACCTTGAAATGTCTACATTCTTTTTCAGTTTGGTTTTTATGGCAATTATGAATGTGTGTTCTTTAGATACAGTCATTCTTTATATAATAAATATAGCAATATTCTCTGCTTCCATAGAGAAGGTGACTGTCTTACAATTTTCTTAAAGTAAGTGGTCCTCAGTTTAAATGTTCTTTTCCTCCATTGATGATAAAGGCATAAAAGCAGAAAAATGTTAGAAAAACAGAAGAGAGGTTAAAGTGGCAGCTGACACTCAGCCCAGGACTGCAGGGTGGGGTGGAGGCTGAGCAGACAGGAAGCATCTATCTTCACTTAAGGCCACTCTTGCCATGTGAGCCCCAGGTTGCCAGTCATCTGATTTTATTTAAAAAGAAGCTGAAATCAGATTTTTATGTGAAACTACACTTAAAATTTTTTTCAATTAAAAAAAAAATCACTGAGCTCTGGCCAGGTAGCTCAGTTGGTTAGAGCATCATGGTAATACACCAAGATTGTTGGTTCTATCCCTGGTCAGAGTACATATAAGAATCCACCAATGAATGCATAAATAGGTGGAACAACAAATCTCTCTCTCTCTCTCTCTCTCTCTCTCTCTCTCTCTCTAAAATCAAGAAATAAAAATAAAAAGAAATCACTGCTTATATAAACAAAATAAGTGGGGGTTTTTGTTTGTTTGGCAGAATCCTTCCTAAGGACTGCCAGTTTACCTGTTATCAGAGATAACAGGGAAGATTTCAAGGTGGCTGGGCATAGATGGCTGCCTATATCATGAAATTTGTTTGGGGAATAGTTATAGCCCCTCTTAGGGACAGGCTGTCTTCCTTTCAAAGGGCTGAAAAGCAGGAGCAGGGAACAGGTCAGAGCATTCTGCCAGGACCACCCAGGAATATTGAGATCACATGGTACAGGGGAGGGTAGAGGGCTGTACCAAGACCAGGGTAGAAAATACAATCAAATAATCCCCATCAGTGAATGCCACAAATAATTGCCCTAGATATTTTGCTATCTGAATCTCAATGCTCCCAACTGGCTTATACTTATTCATATTTCTTGGCTTGATATGCTAGATTCATGGCCCAGTGTTGATATCTGCTTTTGGTCCACATAAGCGTTAAGGTCCCTTTTTCTGGCATTTTTGATCCACCTCTCAATTTTCATGTATGGGTTATGGCTCTGCTTATACTATAATTTGGGGGTACTCTCAAGCCTTGGACAAGAATAGTTCACTCCAGTTTGTAGCTCTGCAGACCCCATATCTAGCCACACCCAACTCAGGTCTCCTTATGCAGAAAACCAGTAGGGATGGATTCAGGTAATCGGAGTTTGAAGAATATCTCAATTGGTAGATTAGGTTACCTTAGTGTACTGAGGAATAGCGGAAGGTTTTCAAACAGGGAAGGAGCAGTTACATGACATTAGCTTATTTGAATATGTTTTTCCAGGTTGAGGCATTTTCAAGAGTATATTGAGGCATCTACAATGTGCATGCCTCATTAAAAATCTCAGCGAGAACATTCTGTTCTTCTGTAGCTCTAGCCATGGTCTCTGGGTTCTCATTTTGGCATTTTCCCTTGGGTAAATGTCATCTCTTCTCAGTTTATTTGTAGTTCATTTAGAGCATCAAAGCAACAATAAATTCCCAAAATAGGGAGAGATGCTCTGATGATCAATGGGTTACATGAAAAGCATTTTTATACAAGAATGAAAATGAAGAGGGTGGTATTAAATATAATGTCCCACAACCACCCTCATTCTCTCCATCAACCCAATATGTGTTTTTTCCTTCAAGACCATGCCTAAAGTATTTTTCTTCTGCAAAGCCTTTCCTGACCAAATCTACCACATTTTGATACAGGAAGAACTTCACATTCAAGGCTAGGAGATGACATTGTACAGATTTTGGAATAAGACAGATCAAGATTTGAATCTCAGATCTGCTATTTACATTATCCAAAATAAAGGTAAATTAAATTACCTACATTATGAAGCTTTCAATACTGTGGTATCACTGTTGATTTTTTTTTAACCAAACACCAGTCCCCCACTATTGTTATAAACAACCCTATTTGTTCATATATCCATTGGAAATTCCTTAATCTCATGAAAGGTGGATCCAACTCCTGATCCATAGTGGTCATGTGACCCAGTTCTGGCCAATGAGATATATTAGGATATCTGATGGGGGCTTCTGGGAAAGATTTTTCATTCCTGAGGCAAGTTCCTTATCTATCTTCTTCCTGCTTTTAAACTTGGTTGTGTAAGAATACTTTTACATGATACTTTTTACTGTGAGAGGCAGAAAAGTGCAAAGAGCTCTGAGTTATAGAGCTGCCAATCAAATGTCAGCAATTCCCACTCCCTTTTCCAGTTCCCAGACTTCTTATCAGGCAAGAAAAAGTAACCAGTCTTGAGTAAAGGCCCTACTAGCTGGCTGCTCTTTGGCTCACTATTGAAAGCATTCTCACTGTTTTAATTACCTATCTCATATAGTACTATCAAAACTTAAGTGAGGAACCCAATCGGAGACCTGGAATATTCTATTAATGCTTATAGAATTCATTTATTTACTCAACATTGTTCATGAAGGTGCTCAATTTGATAATGTCTCTTTCAAAAGTTCTTCAAGTTGTAGAATGGGAAGGATGTTCATGATTCAGAGTATTTGTTGCTTACTCATCAAATATTTGCCAAATGCTACCTATAGTGTTAAGCACTAGGGAGATAATGATGAGCCAATAATAGGCATCATTCTGTCCTCATGGAGCTTAGAGTCTAGTGGAAGGGGATGGTCAATGATCAAACACAACACAAATGAATGTGAGATTACAACTGTGATAAGTGTTTTCAAGAAGAGGAGCATGATGCTATGTAAATAGATAATGGAGAAATGTATCTTCCCAATATACCTGTACCTGACCTGGGAGAGCCCACCAGGCTTTCTCGAGGACCAGATGATTGAGCAGGTTGATCTGAGGGCAGATTAGGAGACAGTTAGAGAAGGAGGAAAAAAAAAAGCAAGAGTTTTAAGGAGATAGAAGAGTAAATGCAAAGACCCTGGGCAAGAGGGAACATATGTGTTTGTAATCTGTACTTTTATTTTATGAATTAATTTTATTTCTATTGAAATTATATATGTGTGTATATAAACTATATATGTATATAAAACTATATACATAGTTTTAAAAATTAAATAATTATGCTGAGTAATAATATTGAAAATAATATTAACATTATTTGAAAAAAATAATCCATGCTTTATTCTTCCCCACATTCCAATCCTATTCCTAAGAGGCAACCATTTATTTTATTTATTTATTTTATTACTGTATCTTCTTTAAAAATAAAATTCTAGCCTTTACTTCCAAATTTCTAAATAATATGCCCATTGGTTAACCTAGAACACATGTCCAATTTTTGCTTCCTATATCTTTATGAGGTTTTACAGGCTAAATAGTCCTGATCCTCAGCACCTACATATGTTCATGTTCACCTGTCTTGGCTGGGTTAAGTCGGTTCTACTCCTTTAGTCAGTTTGCACTTTTCAAATTTTGTTGTCATCTTTAACCTTCTCATTTCCTCTCTTATTTTTCTATCACTGGGAAAGGATTAAGCAAAAAAGAAACAATAAACAAACTCATAGACACAGACAACAGCATGGTGATTAACAGAGGAGAAGGGGTGTGGAGGGAGGTAGAAGAGGGTATAGGGGGATAAATGTGATGGAAGGAGACTTTACTTGGGGTGGTAATCACACAATGCAATCTACAAATGGTGTATTGTAGAATTGTATACCTGAAACCTATATAATTTTATTAACCAATGTCACCCCAATAAATTCAATTAAAAAAAAGAAATATACCTCCAAAAACAAACAAACAAAAGAGGGAAGTAAGGCCCAGTTGGTGTGGCTCAGTGGTTGGAACCAGGAGCTCATGGTCTGATTCATAGTAGGGGCACATGCCTGGGTTGCGGGCTCAGTCCCCAGTAGGGGGCATGCAGGAGGCAGCCAATAGGTGATTTTTTCTCATCATTAATGTCTCTATCTTTCTCTCCTCTTCCTTCCTCTCTATAAAATCAATAAAACCATATTTTTTTAAATAAGGAAGTAAGATAAAGACATGCATTCAATGCACCATGTTTTTACAGGCCCATGCTTTCTGTTGAAGAGTTCCCCATGGCCAGCCCAAACAACAGAAATGTGTGCTATCCTGAAGGAAATATGCAAACTTCAGCTAGCTGCTGGCTGAATTTCACGCTGCTAGTTCAAGAGCCTTCATGAAATCTGTAAGTGTTCATGCAAATATGCATATCCATGCTACCACGAAACACAGAAGTGGCTTCAAACTGCAAGGGAACTGCCACTTAATGCTCAGTTGGTTAAGTTCTAATCTCTACAGTATTATATTTCAAATTCAGGTATCTAGATACGTTTCATTCTTCCCAAAGTTTCTTCTTATGGATAATTGGTGATCAAACAACTTAGTGTTTTTACAGTGCAAAACAACCTATGAGATACCACTTATCATGGACTCCACAGTAAATATGATGGCAGACCTATTGTAATAGCCTTGTATATGATAACATGTAGTGGGCAAACAGGCACTTTGGGAACCACTGCTGTGCTTAAGTATTTATGGATACAGATGTTTACGGAGAAATATTCTCATGATGGGTGTGGCAGGAACTTTCACATTCATTTACAATTCTTCTGCCAAAAGAAGTAAAATAAAGGTAACAATTTAAAATGGTCCCCGAGGACCTTCTCCTTCACCAACCTAACCCATCAGTACAGCAGTCGGTAGCCAGTCAGGGGCACTAAGCTATCTAATAAAAGCTAACACAGTTTGATAAAAGCTTCTGGATAATTTTGGAAATGGCTTTATATTAAAGAGGACAGATTGACCTACACTTGTTTATTTTCACTGTCTCCTGAAAACTATAGTAATGAAAAAAGGATAAAGCCACAGGAACAAAGAGGATGGAGAAGAGTCATCCACAAAAGATATATTTCAACACAATTCTGGAAGATGGGGCAGATGGAAGAGTGGAAACTGATTTAACAGAACAGTGGACGCCACACTCTAATGCAGAGGTCAGAACAGAAATAGCTCAATTACCCTATAAACTCCCAGCATCCCCTGGGTCTTGGAGATGCCATAGACCATCAGAGGGAGGTGCTGCTGAGAGGCCCAGGGATTCCAAAACTGAAGGAGAGATGAGAAGCAGGAGGCTGAGTGAATGTGGGCATTTGGAGTTGTTAGATCCTCAGGTCCCCACTCCACTCCTTGCAGACAGGTGATTACAACTCCAGCAGGAGAAACATTAGAGACGCTTGTACACCAGGCAGCAACAAGGGCAGGAGTAATGTACCTTCCCTCTCAACCTCCTCCAGAATATTGGCAGCCAGGTGAATGTCCCTTTAGGAAAGAGATACAGATATTTCTTCTGAGAAATTGAAGAGCCCAAAAGATCAGACCTCTCATTTCTGACATTTGTGGGCTCTTCCTATGGAAGGACCAGTTTTCACCTGATCACCATACGTCAAACCTACCGACGTGCAGGTACACTCCTTCTCACCCCCTATAGATAGAGTCTCTGGTGGGTTTTATGACTTTCTTCTTAAGTATGAATAGTCAAAGGCTTGCAGGCATTTGAGGAAAGCCTCTAACATGATGGGACTAAAACAAATACATGGGGAAAAAAGGAAGCAGAGAGAAGGCAAGAAGCAGAAAACCCTAGAGTAACTGTCCTCAAAAGAGAGAAGAAATTATTCCAACCATAACATGTTCATAGAAATCTATTTTAAAAATAACATAAAACACCCTGGCTGGTGTGGCTCAGTTGGTTGGGCATTGTTCCGTGCACCAAAAGGTTGTTGGTTCGATTCTGGGTCAGGGCACATGCCCCGGTTGCAGGCTCCATCCCCAGTGGGGGATGTGCAGGAGGCAGCTGATTGAATGTTTCTCTCTCACATTGTTTCTCTCTCTCTTTCTCTCCCCTACTCTCTCTCTAAAAATCAACAAAAACATTAAAAAATAACATAAAACATGAAAAGAGTTCTTAGAATAGCTGATATAAAATCATCAATAGAAAGTAAAGTAAGGAACTATTCCCCCAAATAGAACAAAAGATGAAGAGATGTCCAAAGGAAAGGAAAAAAATTCTAAGATTAATCTAGAGGATTCAATATCCAACTAAGAGTTTCAAAAAAGAAATGAGTGGACAATAATCAAGGACTTACTATGTGTTTAGGCACTATTCTAAGTGGCTGAGATATATCAGTGAGGAAATTACTATTATTACTTCCATTATAATAGATATAACAGAATATATATATATATATTCTGTTGTTATAAATGAGGAAACTGAAGCATAGCAAGAATAAGTGTCTTGCCCAAGGTCATGTAGTAGAGGCATGATTTGAACTTAGGCAAATCTTTGCCATTGACCCAGTACATAATTATGAAATTTCAGAATATAAGAGGTAAAGGGATTCTTCTAAAAGTTTCCAGAAAGAAAAATTGCAGGTCACAAAAGAATGGGATAAGGGTAGCATTGAAATTCTCAACAGCAACATTGGATGCTAGAAGATAAAAGAGCAATTTCTACAAACTTATAAATGAAAAATTTCAATTTAGAAACCTCATCTCCATTGGACAGGAGGACAGAAAACTTGGAGGGATGTTGCGGGGGTGGGGGGTGGGGAATAAAATTGATTGTTTGATCATTTGGAAAATAAAATTGATAGTTATTTGATCAACAGGTTGTAGAAAAAATATCAGGTGGGTGCATAACAAAGTAAATATATAAAAGATTTTATGAGAAGGAAAACAACCACAGTTCACCAGTTGGCTCCACTGACTGGTATACACAGTCACCAACTACTTACTACCTCTAAACTGTGAAAGAGCTGTGTGCGAAGAATGGCCGAAGGGGAAGCTGGGTGGGTGTGAAAAAGCTGCATCTTTATCTGAGGCAACAGGTAGTCAACGTAGGACATCTGAACAGATAAATCAAGAGATAACCATGAAATATTGATAAGTCTGGAGGTAAATGACAAAAGAGACAGATAAAAGTGGAATGTGGTTGCCTCTCAGAAGGTGATTAAGAAGGTAAAGAAGAAGTGGGTAATGTATATAACCTTAAAATATTATATTATCTTTAAAAACTGTGTACTTCTAATGTCTTTAAAAAGTAAGAATGAACTTTTGAAATTCATTTGCTATAGGTGAAAACACGGAACAACCAAACATTGTTTCACAATGCAAATTTTAGAAAACATCTGATCCATAAAGATTAAAAGTTGTATGAACTCTCACAATGTAACATGGAATAAAATATGGTAAGCTTTTCACATCCCCCTTCAGTTCCACAATTCATAAGTATGGGCTAGATCCCTATAAAAAATTTTCACAAACACACTTTGGGAGCAGTGATTATAAATGAATTGCACCTTTGCTAGTTGGGAGTTGTTTCCAACCAAGTGAAGCAGAACCACAAAAAAAGTCAGCTTCATCCTGAATTGTTTCCGTAGCAACCATATTAACCTGGAAGGATAAAGCACCTTTGTAGTCACAGCTTCTATTGAATTACAATGTCAATGTTGATGCCTGCCTGGAAACGTCAAAAAGACCACAGGCTTATGGAACAGTGGTTGTTTGCAGCTCCGGAATCCCAAGCTGCAGAGGTGAGATGGAAAAAGGTGCGCCAGGGGCCAATTTATGGTCTGTTCCATCAAATCTCCTCACCCCACCGAGATCATCTGCCCAGCTCACGAAAGGATGCTCACCTCTTAGAAAAGCTGTAATCTACTGGGCATACTTTACACCAAATTGGGGCACGGAAAGTGTTGGTTGTGGGTATGTTACAAATGAAATCACGCAACAAACCCGGCAATCGTTGTGTTTTCCCCTCCTCTGAGCACAAAGTAAACTTCAAACTCTTCGGAAACCGTCGAACAGTCCTCTCCATGGTGGGCACGAAAAAGCCCGGTGGTTGCGCTGCGCCTCGGATTCCGGTTGGCTGGGGATCCCGAGTTCAGCTCTCCTTAGTCCTTCCGTTCGACCCATAATCCCTAGTGGTTGCAGGTGTTGCTTTTTTTTTTCCTGGTTCCTTCTCTTCTCCAAGCCTCCCCCTCCACCCCCGCCCTATCCCGGCCCCCGCCCCCGCCACACCCCCGGCCGGCCCGCGGGAAGGAGGAAAACGTAGCGTGAGGTCTACACGAAGCACTGACCCTCGGCTCCCACGGGCTGCCTCCGCGCCGCGAACGTGCCGCCGCTCCACTCGGGTAAACTTCGGAGTGAGTTACCTGCACTTGGAGAAGGGCCTTACCTGAGCGCGCCTCTGCCAATGGCAGCTCACCTGAGGCCTCCCCGCAGCCAATCACCGCGCAGCTCGTCCCTCGGGCTTGTACCCTTTAGTAAAAGAATTCAGCTCCTTGCGAGAAAGTTACCTGTGGCCGACCCGGTCCGCCACTTTCGGCTCGGTGACTGCCCATTGCCACGATCCCGGAGGACCCCGCGCCGCCCGGCCGCCTCCGAGCGCGGGCCCCATGTGAGGGGCCCCCCCTTATCCCACCTTTCCGGCTAGGTGAGGGCGCGAGCGGGCGAGCGAGCGAGCGTGGTGCGGGGGGACGGAAAAGCAGAATTACCTGTAGCTCTTGTTCTGCCATCTCGGGCGCTCTCACACACCTTCACCTGCACAGACTTGAAAGTCCAGTTTCACCAGAGGCTGAGGCTCCAGGAAAAGGGGAGCGAGTTCATTGGATCAAACATGTCACAAGAGTCGGACAAGTAAGTGGATCACACGCGCCGGCTGCTGCTACTACCACTTTGGGCTGATGGCAACTGGTTTGTTATGTTTTTGCTTTTTTTTTTTTTAAGTTGCTATTGTTGGTATTTTTTTTCTTTCTTTTTTTCTTTTTGGTGTGTCCAGACCCCCTTTTTTTTTTTTCTTTTTTCAGATTAAGTTTCTACCCTGGTTAAGGGGAGAAACCCTACAAGAATGTGAATGTTTAATACCCGCTTTGGGCCTTGATGGTGAAAGTAGGTTTTCTTCTTTCCTCCCTTCCTCCCTGACGAAGGACCTCCACCCCCGGCTCCCCGACGAGCACTTGGATAGTGACAGAGGTTGGGGTAGCCGAGGGCGGGAGGCCTGCTCTTCCCCCTCTCCTTAGTTGCTCCCACCTCTGCAGGCTTCTCCGGCCATTTGGAAACTCAGCTGGGTTCCTTCGATTCGCCCCAAGGGCCCGCTGCAAAAGCGGGTCTTGGCGGCTTTTGTGTGAGCGCAACAAAGAGCCTTTATACTGAAGCAGAAACGGCCATCTTCCCCTTCCCGCACTGGGGCCGAGGGTGTGCGTGTGCGCGCCCCCGACGGGCGGCGAGGCGCGGGGGCGCCCAGGGGTCCCGGGGGCAGCGCGGCGCCGTCCCTGCGCCCTGCCCAGCGCCTCTCCTCCGGGCGCCCCCGCATTGTTTGGCGAGTTCAAGAAGGTGCGCGAGGAACGGGCCCTTTGGGAAACGAAGGGAACTGATTTGA
>NW_005871433.1:266414-387693 GCF_000147115.1 Myotis lucifugus | reverse complement strand
GTCGCAGACGAATAGCTGGTGTCCTGGGCGCCTGGATCGGTTCCCGCTGCTCTCGAGAGCGTTGCCGTGGAGCCGTAGTTCTACGTTCGTGCCGAGAACTCTAGACTCGCTGGCGATCGTCGGCCTGTTCCCCCTGAGACGCGTGTCGCCGTGTCCATCCGCGTCCAGGCAGCCTCCTAGCAGGCCGGGCCCCTGCCTTCAGGGCGACTTTGTGCTGGAAGGGGGGGTGGGGCCGAGGGCGGGAGCGGGAGGGAGCCGGAGGTGGGTCCCGCGGCCTTTCTTGGGATTCGGTGGCGACGCTCCCTTCCCCCTCCGCTGGGGCCCGTCCAGGGCTGGGCACCGGCTGCATCTTAGTGCAAGTGCGCAGTGGCCACATTTTTGCTTCCCATCGTGGCTTTACCCCGATGGCCCGGTTCCCCCAAGGAAACCTGACGAAGGCTGTCTCCTCCAGGGAAGGGCAGGCCGCGGGCCGCCGGCGCTTCTCCTTGGAGAAGTGGCCGGGGACCATTCCCAAATGGAGGGACTCGGAGGGGGCAGAGGGAATGGGTCGCCTGCAACTTGTCTGTCCCCCACTCGCTCCCCCAGTCAGGACGCCTTTGGTGGAGGGGGGGGGGCATTTCAAAGCAAAGCCATTGGTAGAGTAAGCACAGCTAATAACACATGCTGCCATACTTTAAAAAATTTACCAGGTATTGGTACCACTTTATCTACCAACGAAAAGTTTAGTGCGTACTACACGGAGGGGTGGGTATGGGAAGGGCTATGATTGTATGGGTACCCTCCCCTTCACCCCAAATTCTCTCTGTGGCTTTTAAGAAATCACTACGTACTCGATTTTGAAAACGTCAGTAGCCAAAAGCCGAGATGACAGCAGGGTTTTTGGTTTGGTTTGATCTTCGTGTCAAAAATGGTTCCTAATCTAGGGAATACCGGATACGATTTATTGTAATTCCTTGATTAAATCACACAATTAACTTCTGGTTGCACCGCTTAGTTTTGTGATACAACACCACTGGGACGACTTAGGAATGAAGACGGGTGGGATTTATTGTCACCTGTTTCACTTAGCACCACGAAGGACACTTTAGTTAGTATTGAAATTAAGTTCTAAACGCTAGCGGTCTGGTTTCCCTACCGTGCATTACTTGATTTTTATGAGTAATAACTACCTAGGATTACATATGTACACATTTAATGAAAATCTATTTATCTTTTACCTATTTATGGTTTCCAAGAGTTAACTTTGCATCCTGGGTGGGAAAAACAAAATCGCAACTGGATGCTGCAAAGAGAAGCCCCTTTAGACCCCCACGTGCCTCGCTCTGCTTGGACTATTGAGAGAGATGCTGGAAATTAGTAAATGAATTTTGGTTCCTTTTTGCAAACGATAGCCTAGTTTTCTTAATATTCATAATCTAATGGAGGACTGGCAGGCATGGGTCCAGGTTTTATGTACCTGAAGCGTATGCAGTTGTGGATGTCAGGCGGGTTGGGGTGTGGACTCTTAAGGAGAAGAATCCTTGAGCTGTTGCTGGGTCTTCCTCCTGGCAAGGGAGGGTTGGAAGCTTGCTCTTTGTCAGCTTCCTGGTACATCTGCCTAGGAGGCCTGTCTGTCTTTTCTGAAAGTAACCTAAGGGAGTACACACAGGATATTTTTCCATAAACCTATCAGAGTATAGGTAATTTTTTGGATCGCGTACGAAGATCATTTCAGTTGGCACATCTAGACTGAAGTAGTTGCATCATTTTTAAAAAATTTTTTTTACAGTTGTGGGCTTTTCAGATGGAAAGGTCCTGCTTTTCATGTCCTGCAATAAGCTGTCGCTAATTAAAGCAAAGTCTTTTTAGCACAGTTTGTCTTGGGACATATTTCAAAATTCTCTGTTCCCCTTTCTTAAATTTTATGAAGATTTATCACTTTTGTCAACAAGCAAGTGTGTTCTAGCAAGGCAATGATAATTTAGAAACTTACTTTACTACCATATATAAGATATATATTCAGAGAGTGTGTGTGTGTGTGTGTGTATAATTTGATACCTATAGGTATTTTTCATTACATAAATGTGTTTTCTGATAATCTACTATTTGCAACACATTCAGATAGAAATTATAGGAGAATAAAAAGATGTGTAAGATGGGCCATATACATAAGAAGCTTATACAGTGGAAAGTGAGACATGGACAAACATAATTTAAAAATTTTTTTGAATTTTTAATTATAGTTGACATACAATATTATTTTAGTTTCAGGTGTACAACATAGCGATCAGATATTTATATAACTTACAAAGTGATCACCCCAGTAAGTCTAGTACTCATCTGACACCATACATACTTATTACTGACTATATTCTCCATGCTCTACTTTATATCCCCATGACTATTTTTATAACTGGCAATTTGCACATCTTAATCCCTTGCCCTTTTTCACCCATCCCCCAAACTCCCTCCCATCTGTTTGTTCTCTGTATCTATGAGTCTGTTTCTGTTTGTTTATTTTGTTTTGTAGATTCCACATATAAGTGAAATTGTTTGGTATTTGTCTTTCTCTGTCTGACTTATTTTACTTAGCATAATTCCCTCTAGGTCCATCCATGTTGTTGTACATGGCAAGATTTCATTCTTTTTTTGTGGCTGAATAATATTTCATTGCAAAAAAACATAGGAAGTGTATATGTCTTTTCAAATTAGTGTTTTGGATTTCTTTGGATAAAGGACCAGAAGTGGAATTGCAGGGTCATATGGTAGTTCTATTTTTAATTTTTTTGAGGAACTTCCGTATTCTTTTCCATAGTGGATGCACCAATTTACAATCTCACCAACAGTGCAGGAATTCCCTTTTCTCCACATCCTTACCAACACTTGTTGTTTGTTGATTTATTAATGATAGCTATTCTGACAGGTGTGAGGTGATATCTCATTGTGGTTTTAATTTGCATTTTCCCAATGATTAGTGATGTTGAACTCAACAGACATAATTTTAAATAAGGCAATACCTGGTAAGTTACTAAAAGAAAGTACACTAGTATATCAGGTCATGGTATATCAATCCCCCTTCTCTTTACCCACCCTACTTTTGTCAAGGACAATTACTTTTAGTCATTTTGTGTGCTTTTTCTTAAGGAGTCTGGCCATTATTCTAGAAAGGAAACAGAAAACGCCGAACAGAAAACATCTCATGTGAATAACCTCTTAAATAATGGGGTGAAACTCTGAAATTAAACTTTTACTCTTTAGTTTTATAAATGCATATGTTTGTTTCCACTTGGCTATATAAAATATTTTTTAAGATCACAAATATTAAGAATTAGTCAGATCTTTTCTTAAGCCACTAAAAATACACACTCATTCATTCAACCAATATGTCTTTTTTTTTTAAAATATATATTTTATTGATTTTTTACAGAGAGGAAGGGAGAGAGACAGAGAGTTAGAAACATTGATGAGAGAGAAACATCGATCAGCTGCCTCCTGCACACCCCCTACTGGGGATGTGCCTACAACCAAGGTACATGCCCTTGACCAGAATCGAACCTGGGACCCTTCAGTCCACAGGCCGACGCTCTATCCACTGAGCCAAACCAGTTAGGGCCAACCAATATGTCTTAAGTGGTACTATATACCAGGCTTTGATCCTAACATTGAGATTCACTATTGAATAGAACAAAGTCCCTACCCTGGTGCTGCTTGCATTCCTAGTTCAGGAAAACAAACAGTAAATAAATCAAGAAGTATATAATAACTTAGATCAGTGGTTCTCAACCTTCTGGCCCTTTAAATACAGTTCCTCATGTGACCCAACCATAAAATTATTTTGGTTGCTACTTCATTACTGTAATGTTGCTACTGTTATGAATCATAATGTAAATATCTGATATGCAGGATGGTCTTAGGCAACCCCTGTGAAAGGGTCGTTCGACCCCCAAAGGGGTCGCGACCCACAGGTTGAGAACCGCTGACTTAGATGGTGATAAGTGCTAGGAAGGGAAGCAAAGCAGGTTAGAGGAATTGATCATAATAGGGATCTATTTTATAGAAAGTGGTCAGGGATGGCGTCTCTGATGAGATGACCTTTGAGCAGAGACCTGAAGGAATTGAGGGACGAAGCACTGAAGATACCTGGGATACGAGTGTTTTGTAGAGGCAGATGGAAGAGCAAGTGCACAGGCCCTGAGCTGGGAGAGTGCATAGCAAGCTCTAGCATCAGGAAGGGGCCCAGTGTGGGTGAAGGAGAGAGGTAGAGAGACGATGGTCTCATTAAGTAAACTAACACAATCAATTCTCTACTTGCTAGTGAAAAGGAGGAAAAAATTATATTTATAAATGGTCCTGGCAGTCAAGAAGTAAATAATCAGCTAATAACGTCAGTTTTGTGTTTCCCAGAGTTTCCTCAATTGAATGGTTAGGGTCTAGTGTTCTCTTCCTTTCAATAGATTAAATTCCGCACACGCCTTAATTTAGAGACGAATAAATGAACCCATTCCAGAAGACCCCTGGGAATCAGAACTGGAGAAGAGGGACCAAGCACAGATGGTGTTTGCTCTGACAATCCTGCTTCCCTAAAACTCTTAGTTTAACTTATCACTCTTCCGGGACTATCTTAATCCTTTAACATTCGCCTCCAACAAAAATAAGGTCTGCCTTTCATGCCTTCCTCTTGACCACAGTCAACTTCTGCCAACTTGTATCTATCAGAAAACACAGGCTTGCCCATTGTTTGAAACTGAGACTTTGCAAACAGTGTGCTTTGGTTAGTTTCTCATCTTCAGTAAACTAATATACAGGCAGTCAACCGATCTGAAAAATACGAAAATGCTAGAGAACAACATGAAAATCTGGATGAGTTTTTTTAAATTGAAGACAATTACATATGTGCTCAATAATGGAAATCTCCATAGGAATAATTTAAATGACTGCTTCCCAAATTCATCTCGTTACAAAAATATCACCGGAGGCACTTGGTGAAACTACAAGTACCGAGGCCCTACCCCAGAACTGTGGAATCAGATTCTCCAGAGAGGGAACAGGGCATTTGCATTTAAACAATGTCCTGGTACTTTTATGATTGGGGTAGTTAGCCAAATAATGCTTTACGTGAGTACTTAACATTACTTCACATAATATATTTAATTTATATGCAATTTCTCAAGTGTATATTGGTGTGTAAGTGAAACAAAACTTGTGGCTTTATTTTATACTAGAGGCTCGATGCAGGAAATTCATGCAAGAGTAGGCCTTCCTTCCTCTGGCTTCCCTCCAGCACCCAGGACCTGGGCTTCCCTCGCAGCCCTGGCTTTGTCCGGAAGGTCAAATTAGCATATTATGCTTTTATTATTAAGATTTATTATGATGCTTCTGGATGAGTGGCTTCTGATAAAATAACTTGGGTTTATGAATTCTTAGGCCTCCTCTCAATGTCATTTTCTTTCATTACTTGCTGAACTGCCCCTTCTGGAAGTATGGGGTCACCTTGACAGGTCAGTATTTCCAGAGCTGCTAAAGACTTGATTTGGAGTGATGTCACCCAGGTGGGCCTCTGCTAGACACATAGCTAAACTCAGATTTTAGGCTGGATCCCACTCACCAGGGAGGTGGAATGGAGTTAGAAGGCCAGGACAATCCTTTCATTGAATTTAGATTCTACTTTATAATACAAAGACAAAGATAACAATGTCTGATCTGATGTTGGTCCCTGGTGAAATGATTTCATGGGATGTTGGTTGCAGTTTCATTTCTAGAGCTAATGGTAGCTTTAAGTATTGCCCTGATAAGATGGTAGGAGGCCTTCTGTTGGTCTATAATTAGGTCCTCTTTGAAACTGACTGGAGATCAGGCCACTCCAATGGGCACTGTGCCATGTGACTTAAGGAGGATTAAGAGTAAGTGCTAGAGCAGCCCCTGAGGAGCCATATCTAACAATTTCTACTAGACTCCCCAGAGTCAAAAGGAGAATTGAAACAAGTAGCCAGGTAAGTCAGGCATACGTAGAAACATTTAAACAGCAGCGATACCCGATAAGTATTTGTTTGAAATCTATAGATAATTTAAACAAAATTATTATTTTGATGTTAGGTTATTAAATCTTTTTAGAAAGCCTTAGATAATTCAAGCAAATGCTTCGGTTCCTCTATAGCTAGGCATACCTCTGGTTGAAAAATGAACAATTTTGTTAAATAGTATTTTCAATCTCTTCCTTCCTAGTTTGAACCAACATTGTCTTCCTCCTTTCCTCCCTTTCTTTTGTCTGTTTGCTGATGACACTTTCCTGACTTCCCTCCTGTATTGCTTAGTGGGGATCGACACATGCACAGCTTCTATGCATAGAGGTCAATGTGAATCTGATGTTAGGTGGTTGGTCAGTGACCTCAGTGTTTACATGATCAGCAACCTGTCCTTATTACCCGAGCCAATAATGAAGATGATGGCAGCAGATGATGTTGCCCCATCTAATTTACGTCAACTAAGTTTAACCTTGGAAAATGTTTAAGTTCTTCTTCATTTAAGGACAGCCTCATCCTAAATCAGTTACAGCTCTCACTCATGATACTTGGCGCTCACTTTGGGGTGTGGGCACTCTTCCCTTTCAAAAGGTATTCAAGGATTCCTGCTCAATTATTAAAAACTAGGTCTAAGCTGCGACAGAGTAGTGATTGGTTTGGCAAACATGTCCAGGAAAAATTCCTTAGCGAGCAGCAACAGGCTGAATAGGAATTTTTGCTTTGGCTCAGGAGGACTAATGGGTTGCTTAGTAATGACAGCTTGTACCTGGGAGTCCCTCAGACAGCTTCACAACTCTTCATATTTAAGCACCCAGAATTCGGATTCACCCTACGCTGCACCTGCCCTGCCTTTAGAGCAGCAATTTTCAACCAGTGTGCCACTAGAATTTTTAAAACATGCAGTACATGGCTATTTAAGTCAGGGGGGCACTGACCTTTTTTCCCTTAGATTGTCAAATAAAAAAATGACTACAGCCAACACAATAGCTGTCTGGTATGAATGCATCAAAATGATACCTATTTGTTTTGGCCAAATTGGCAAAAATACATTTTTTGGTGTGCTGCAGAATTTTAGTAATTAGCTTGTGTGCCATGAGATGGAAAAGATCGAAAATCACTGCTTTAGAGATGTCCCAGCTCCTTAGTTCAGGTAGATCGGTCGAGTTATCTGTCTATCCATCTATCCATCATCCATCCATCCATTACCAGGAAATTACATTTTCTAATGTAAGTCACTTAATGGCTAATGGTAAGAAGGTCTGAACGATAACGGGTTAAATGGGATAGAAGCAAGAAAGTATCTCTGGGGATCTATTTCCCCTCTGCCCCTCCATTTTATTGGTAAGAGGGTTAAGAAGTGTTTTGGAGACTAACAGGCTTAGAGCCATATTTCTAAAAACAATATATTTTGATGTGTCATACACAATACCAATCAAGTACACATTTTTAGAGTTCTATGGAAAACACTAGAAAAGCTGGTTCATCTCAGGGGATTTCGGTGTACATTTTGACAGTAAGTTGGGTTATGGAGACTATGCATTTGAATGGGCGGCGGGGAGGGGGTCCGGAAAGCAATCACTTATTTTACTTTATAATGAACATGGCAATGAACTTTGTGGGGAGCACTTTTCAAGTGAGCTGACTTCACTTTCACTTCTAAGGAAATGCTTCCTTGACCAGTGTGAATGCAGACGCCCTCAGAGCAGAGAAGGAAAGCAAGGTTCTCTTGTTGCTTCTTACTAATTTGGTGCCCGCCTTTCATATGAGCGCTGAATGTACAAGCACAACTAATCCCTCAGGGCCAGGGTCTTTTGTTTTTAAAGGCCCCTGACTTTAGGTTGGGCTTTTAGAAAAGGGGAAGGTGGAAGGGAAGGGAAGACTGGAGAAAGGAGAGGGAGAGAGGGAGCAGGAAGAAATGGCTTAGCCGCCCGTGAGTGGCCCGCGCTTCCGCAGTAGGAGAGCCGCCGTGCTCAGGCTGGCTTCTAGGGTGGGCCGGGAGGCATGTGGCTGTGTGTCCTCCTGGGGAACTGCTTCTAACGTGAAGCCTAGAACCCTAGATCTAGGAGGTCCCACAGGGCGGGCATGTGAGTAGCCAAGCGTCGGAATGAGAGGGAAACGTTTGACTTGAGAAAAGTGCCTGACATTCTTTCTTCTGTGTTGCATGTTGGGGTTGTAAGGATGAGTTGAAAATCTGAAGTTCTGACGAATTAGAAAAAAATATGCTGTTTTCTTTTTTGTAGGGAGATTGAAAACAGGGGACACATTGCCTATTTCCTCCTTAAAATATGAACATGAGGGTATGAAATACCCGTTTAAGATTCTGATCACATTAATGTGAGTTAGTGTGGACTTTCCTTCCCACACTCACCCCAAATGGGTGTTTTTAGTCCTCAGTTAAGTGAGCCCATAAAATAATTTCTGTACTTCTTGGGTCTAACTTTTCTTTTTTTTTAAATATATATTTTATTGATTTTTTTTACAGAGAGGAAGGGAGAAAGATAGAGAGTTAGAAACATCGATGAGAGAGAAACATCGATTAGCTGCCTCCTGCACATCTCCCACTGGGGATGTGCCCGCAACCCAGGTACATGCCCTGGACCGGAATCGAACCCGGGACCCCTCAGTCCGCAAGCCGACGCTCTATCCACTGAGCCAAACCGGTTTCGGCCTTGGGTCTAACTTTTCAAACAAGCAAGCAACACAGGTAGCTTTTGCCTCTTTCCTGTATTGCCAATAAGATCGGAGGAGTCTTCTTTCATTATTTTTCCCCTGTAAAATGAAGTCGAACTAAATGATCTCTGAGGGGAATCACCTGGTGATTCCTGTTCTCCCTCCAGAGGGGTCTGGGCCGGGGGCAGTGGGCATGGGCAGGGGGGCTGAGGGCTCACAGAGAGGGGCGGATGCTAGCAAGGTGGGAGAGCGCAGGGCACAGTGGGGCCTGCTTCTGCCCACATGCCCCCACGCCCCTTTACCAAAATAAAAGGTGGTCTGACGAAGATGACACACAGGCTTCTGGCAGTGGGAAGATTTCAGAGGCCACATGGATTTCAGAAGGACAGCGAGGTGGTGAAATCAAGGTTTTACTTGTCGCAGAGGATCCCTGCACAGCCTCACTGGGTTGGTAGATAAAGGGCACAAAAGCAAAGCACATAGAAAGGCCTGGCAGGTACTCCGAGAACTCTCCTGGCGAGAGTCCAGGAAGCCCATGCTAGGCAGGCTCATGGAGTGAGAGTGAGGCGATAGCAGAACGGATGGGACAGGGAATGACATTTAGTAAGCCCGAACCTTAGGCAAACGGACAACTTGGCTTCTCCCGCCCCCTTCACCCCCCTCCTCCTCCCTTTCCTCTCCCCTTGCTCCTCCTTGTTCCCCTCCTCCTCTTCTCCTCCTCCCTTCCCACTTTTCTTCTCCTTCTCCTCCTCTTAATAAAACCTAATTTAGCGACACCCACGGCCAGACAGTAGTGCCAAGCCAGTAGTTTAGTAAGTGTTCAGAGAAGGTGTTAAATGATATAAAGATAAGAGTAGCATCTGCAGTGTCACTTCAGTTACACAGTAATATATTATTTCACGTCAGAGCACACAGTAGCCATTTATTTAGGTCAGGAATAAAACCTTCTCTGGTACCCTATTGTGTGTAGGATTTGAAAGTTTCTGAATTGGATTTTCTCTGCAGTTCCAGGACAAAAGAGGCTGGAGCCCCTGGGAAGATCTCCTTTTGAAGGACTTCTGATAGGTTACAAGACCTCTTAAGTATATTTATGCTTCCTCTGCAAACCATGATTTTTTCTCTGCTTTGTAGTCTTGGTGAAAATATGTATGTCTCACACATTTTGAAAACATTAAAAAGGACAAATGCCTCAATAGACATATGGTTAAATAATACATGTAGATAATTCATAAGAGCTATAAAAGTGGTTAATAAACATATGAAAGAATATTCAGCTTTATTAATAATCCAGGAAATACAGATTATAGAGCAGGGAAGTTTCAAGTTTCCCTCTCAAATTGGCCACGATTAACAAAACTGGATTTTGGAGAAAATACATTTCTAGGAGGATCATAAATTATTACAAACTTTGTGGAAAGCAGTTTGTCAAAACTGCTTGAAATGGGCCAACCTGTTGACACCTGAATTCCAGTTTTAAGGATTTATCTATTAATCAGGCTATTAATTGTAGCATTATTTTTGATAGTGAAAAATCAGTAAAACAACAAGTGCCCAGCTTATTAGGATTATAGAAAAATGACAGGAGGGAAGGTTTATGACATTTATTAGAATGCTTACAGGCATTAAACATAAAGAATAAAACCACAATAGGTTAAAAGTAGTTTGCTCTTCATAGAGAAATTATAGGTGCTTTTGTCTCTTATCTGTGCCTCTATATTTTTCTAGTTTGCTGAAGTGAACTTACACTGCTTTTGTAATCAAGGAGAAAAATGTAAAGGTTTTTTTGTTTGTTTGTTTGTTTTTTGGTTAATCCTCACCCGAAGATATTTTTTCATTAATTTTAAGACATGGCGGAAGGGAAGGGAGAGACACAGAGAGAGAAACATCGATGTGAGAGAGACACATCAATTAGTTGCCTCCTGCATGCACTCCACCAGGGCCAGGGATCAAGCCTGCAACTGAGGTATGTGCCCTTGACCGGCATTGAACCTGGGACCTTTCAGTCCATGGGCCAACACTCTTATCCATCGAGCCAAACCGGCTAGGGCTAAAGGTTGTTTCTTAAAGTAGTCATTCTGCCCTGGAGACATTTAAAAATAACACACACGTATCCTAAATAAAGTGGGAAAGCCTGCCGGCTGGCTTTGGATGGAATGGGTCTGGTGCCTGCAGTGGTCCCTGCCTGCCTCCCTCCTGACTCAGCCATGGCACACTGCGCCTCACTTTGTGGTGCCTTCTGCACTATGCCTCACGCACCCGCAGATTAGTTTGGTTTGTATCTCAACAACCTTGTCTTTCTGGATTTGCCCACTTATCCAACCCAACTGTTTTTCAGTATAGCACAAAACAGGTGTGGTAGTGTCCCACCTTTGTAGAACTCAAAGCTGAGGCATGACTAAGGAGAGAAACCCCGTTTCTTCTCCCCAGGAGGCTCCAGGTGGCTACCTAGCGACCCTTGGAGAAGATTCTCTGCAGGGAGGTTACCTTCCAGATACCACCTCAATGTTCCTGGGACAGACTCGGTGGTGGGTCCACGTGGTGTTTACTCTTTTGGAGGCATAGGGAGAGCCTGGAATATGACTTTCTGTAAAAACAAAAAGTAGTTGTAGGCAAAGTTGAGTTTTTATTATTATTATTATTTTTAACAATTTATTTTTTCCATAGTGTAGGCTTGCTTTCCCCCGGAGGGCCAAGTGTGTGACTCATCAACCTGCTTCTACAAGCTGGTACATAGATCATGCCAGACCCGGGCTGGAGTCTGTTAGTTAAGCTGAAGGAGATTGCATCACTGCACGTCCTGCAGGCAGTCTTTAATGGAGGCTTTGTCGCAAATGTGAAATGATTTGCTTATCAACACATCCAAGGAGCATCCACAGCAGGGAACAAAAAGTACACGATGTGACTTGGAGGGAGAAACTGGCCTCACGGGATCCTGACGTTGCCAAATCATGTCAGGAAAAAGAAAATTAAAAAAGGGAGGTTTCAAAAGAAATGGAAATGAACTTTGTCAATGTGAGCAAAGCCAGAGCAGTGTTTGGCTGCGGGAGTTAATGCAGTTTGTGAAACAGAGAAGCATTAGGTCTGCCTTTGGGTTGTGGACGCAAAAGTGAAATTGGCATTTGCCCCTCTCTCTTTCACACTCACCTGGCACCCCCTCCTGCACACTTTAATTCTCACTGGGCAGGAATTCACCGGGTCACAAATACTGTAGCTCACATTTTCAAAAACCATGATCTTCTTTGGATGTTCGAAGTATAAATAAAGGCGCAGATCCTGATAGGGCTGGTGGAAGAAGATGAGGGAAGGGCTATGTTTTGTCTTTTTATCCTGTGTGTACCGTCAGTTTTAGTAAACAACCCAACAACTGTGGTTTGTGTTCTATTCAGCCACACAAAAACCACAAATGTGCTCTCAAATTTTGGCACACAATTCACTGATCTCTTTTAGTATCCTGACGTTGCAGTGAACTGGGGTAGCCATGATAGCGTGGCTTCTCTTTCCTTTCCTCATTCTCTTCTCTTTCCTCATTTAAAAGACCCACCTGCTTCTGTCTTCCTGATCCTCCCTAAACAATGAAATACCCATGTGCTCGGTGCCCCGGAAACATTTAATTACAAGTTGCTGAGTTTTCTCCTGCAGCATACCCACGCGTGGCCAAGGGAACCAAGTTGAATGTATTATTCAGAGCTTTCAGGACTAACCAGATTTGGTTGTTGTACCAACTATTCCTGGAATATGGAAGAAATTGACAATGTTTTTACGATCCTGAGATTTTTATTGTGTCGATGGATTATTTGGTAACCTCGCTGTGTTGAAGCATTTCTGAATCCTCACTGCTTTCAGTGCCACAGAGCAGGCTGACTTCTATTGTGACTGTGTTGTCACACCGTTTTACATTTGCATGTTTTCCTTTTTAAGCGCCATATCTAGGGGAGGCTTTTTTCTAATTTCGAAGTTAATATATGCTGATGAGGAAAAATGGAAACTGGAGAAAAGCATGTAGAAGAAAAAACACTCATAATTCCAGGACCCTAACATTGACATATTCTCATACAGTTTCTAATGTGTACATACATGTCAATGTGGTTATTAAAGAGTATACAAATTATGATCCCCCCACTTTTTACATTATTCATGTCATTCTGCATTTTCCATTTAATGTTACATTATTATCATTTTACTGACCAGTATTCTTCTACATAGCATTTAATGATAATATCTACCATCTTCTACTTTTTATATTTAGGTTGTTTTGCTTTTTCTTTATTATAAATTATGTGTCTTTTTCCTAATTGTTTAAGGTTCTCAATGTGTGCATAAATTTTTGTATCTCTGGTTATTACTTTAGGTTTCTGGAAGTACAAGAATAAAAAACAAATATTTTTAGTTTCTTGATTCAAAACTTGAAAATGATTTCTAGAAAGATTGTAAAACTTGATGTTTTCTCCAAATAGTGTTTGGGAGTGTCTTTCTCATACTGTGTCACCAGTAAATGACAGTTATAATTTTTTTTTGTCAATTTGAAAGACAAACGTCTATATTTTGTTTTATTTTGCAGCTTGATAATTAATGAGGTCAGGGATTTTCGCTGATATTTATTGGCCGTTTATATTTCTTTTTATTGAAGAACTTGCTCCGGCCTGAGCTACTACATATGGCTGTGTCCCTGTGTCCTGGGCGAAGGGACCTTGGGGCTGAGCTCCAGCTCTGCTCCCTCTGGCCTCTGCCCAGGGAAAAGGGCACCTTCGAACATCTGTACAAATGCACCACGTGGGATAGCTGTGGCCTGTTCTTATTTTTCACTCAAACTTAAGAAAATTGGAATGCTGATATTTTTATGATTGATTTGTGAGAGCTCTTTACACCTACAATTATTAATCCTTGTGTCAAAATTCTGGCTATCATGTCCCCCACTTCTTGTTTATCATGTGATTTCATGATTAAAAAATATTTAGAGCTTTACATTTTTTTATATCAAATATATTCCTCTTGTGTGTGTAAGTACTTTCATTGTTTTCAAATGTGGAAAGTTTGAGATCAACCTTTATGGACTCAACTCATTAAAACATTTCCCTTTATTTTAGCCTTATTTTTAAGGTTATTTAAAAGACCCATTGAAAGATAATTAATTCAGACTTAATTGAAAACACATTAGGGAATATAGTTACTCTAAAACTACCACTCAGAGATGTTAACACTGGTAACAATGCTAACACTTTGACATCTATATTTTTACTCTCTTCTATGCAATTACATACAAATGTATACAGAGATAAGATAGTAATTTATATAATGTTTAGTAACTTATTTTTAAATCAATCTTGATCACTGCTTTTCATGATGATAAATATTTTTAATGGCCCTATAGTTTTACATTGAATGGAAATGTTCAAATCAGTTTAACCAGTCCCTGTTGTTGTACATTTAGATTTTCTCTCTCTCTCTCTCTCTTTTTTTTTTTTTACTGTTAGAATCAACATTTGAAAAATTATTCTCATGGCCAAATCTTCACACACTTTTTTAGTTATTTCCTTGAAATTGACTTCATTGAATAGACATTCCTGATCTAAATGTGTGCTCTTTTGAAAAACATTTGTTCATATTTCCAAATTGCCACCCAGATACCTTCTCATTAACATCCCACCAACAGTGTATCTGTGGGAGAAGGCATCCATGTTTTTTCTTCAACAATGCATATTATCCTTTTTTTAGTTTGCCAATTTGGTAGGGTAAAAATGGTAACTTGTTTTGAATTGCATTTCTTTCTCTTTTTTTAAGATTAAAAAAAATTGATTTGAGAGAGAGAGGAGGGGGGAAGAGAGAGAGAGAGAGAGAGAGATTCATTGTTTCACCCATTTACGCATTCATTGGTTGATTCCTGGATGTGCCCTGACCCGAGATTGAACCCTCAACCTTGGCACTTCTGGATGATGCTCTAATCAACTGAGCCACCCAGCCAGGGCTGCATTGCATTTCTTTCCATTATCTCAAGAGAGCTTTATGTTTGTTTTTAATATATATATAGTATTTTGATATCTTAAAAGCTCTTTTGAGGGTTTTTTAGAGAGTTCAGTATCACTAAAAAGAGTTTATTAGCAGAAGGTCCAGCCACGATCTGTTCTCCCAGTAGAAGTCATTGGGTTGGGGGACAGTCCCTAATTCAGAACCCCCATCCTTTGCCAATGAAAGCAACGACCCAGGTCTGCACTCGGGTTCCCTAATCAGAACCCACAAGTTCAGGAAACTCAGGCAGAGGATGGGAAGCCCATTTCTCCACGCTGACTGATGGTATCGAGTTCAGGATGAATACCCCCAAACAACAAGGGAGCAGTCACTAACACCTCTTCCACTCGGTGATTTATCGAGTGCCTCCAGGCCAGGCATACAGCTGGGCACCATGCCAGGCACTGAGACCACAAAGATGAAACAGACTACTAGTTTCTGAGACTGAGAACCTTAAACAATATAATTAGGAAAAAAAAAACATAATTTAGAAAAACATGCACCTTTACTTTTCATTCTTGAGGTAATTAGTTGTGGGAAAAGTGGGGGCAGGCAGGTCCAAAATAAGACAAAATAGTGCGAGTCTTCACATTTTCTATTTTGTTTTGATTTGAAAAGACCTGCCCTATTTTTTTTTATTCCTCCGGTTTGGTCAGGCTTTCATCCATTCACTTTATTTGTTTATTTTGGTCTATTATTAGCAGTTAAGAAACACTTGGGTTGTTTATCTCAGTAGCAGGGCCATTTTTTCAAAGATAAATCTCTAGGATTCTCTACTTATTTCCTCTCCCCCTCAAGTTTCTGAACAGGTTTTATTACACAGAGGGGACGGCACTCAGTCCTTGGCTGCTGCCTTCCTCGTGGCCGCAAGGACATTGTTCATCCCCACCCACCTCTCTCAGCACAAATGTGTATCTCCACCCTTTTCTTGATGAATTGCAGGGCCCTCTTGTCCTTAGAGACCTTGAACAGCTCCAGGGGACCACTCACTGTGGCAAAGCCCCGCACGAACTTGAACTTGGTGTGCTTGGTGAGGTACCTGCATGGCTGGGCTGGTGTGTGCTCACAATCTTGGTCATCCTGTGGCCCCTTGCTCTTGGCCATGGGGTAGCTCAGAGCCATGGCTGTTGCTCCTCAGTGGTGGCGGCTGCGGAACTGTAATTAAACTTTGTATTACAAAACGTCTCTAGAGCTGTGGGTTAAAACATCTGTGTGTCCTCTCTCTTCTGCATGTTTCTTACAGTGTTCATGGTAACATCTGTGGAAACTGACAATTTATGGGAGTCATTGGGTGCTTTTCTAATCTGAGATACAACACGAAAAAACATCTAGGACAATTAGGAGTTTATTTTTTAAGTGTTGGTGGCATGAGAGCCCGCTGCATCAATCAGGAACTCGCTGTCTGGTCTATGACATATCGAGGCTGTTTTCTTCGATCTCCCTCTTAGGGTTAACCTTTTGGATCTATAATTTTTTTTTCTCTCCCTGCAGATCTAAGAGTGAGGCCATGAGAAGGAACTTGTTATTTTAAATACATTCTTTGATTAGGATTTCATGTGATGCATGCTATATTCTCTCTCTTTCTCTCTCTCTCTCTCTCTCTCTCTCTCTCTCTTTCTCTCTCTCCCTCTCTCTCTCTCTCTCTCTCTCTACACACACACACACACACACACACACACACACACACACATACATGTTCTCCAAGCTGTAAATGTAAGGGGTTGTTTGATTAGGAAGTCTAGCATGTGCAAGGTCCAGGTAATGGCCTTCCCCATGAAACCTACAGAGCACTGTGCCAATGAAGGGCAATCTTTAAACTGGTCATATTGCATATTTTTTTCTTTTTTTCAACTTAACTCTATAATACAAGTTTTTTTCTTCCCTAAACATTTTAATGGCTGCAGAGCATTATGCTGAGGAATTACTATCATCAACTTACCATTTAGGTTACATAGAGGTTGTTGCCATAGTTTTCACTATCATAAAAATCATACTTTTTTTTTTTTAACTCTCACCCAAGGATATGGTTTTTATTATTTTTGAGAGAGAGAGGAAGGGAGAGAAAGAGAGAAACATCGATATGAGAGAAACACATTGATTGGTTGCCTCCTGCACGAGCCCTGACCAGGGCCAGGGCCAGGAAGAAGCCTGCAACCAAGGTACGTGCCCTTGACCGGAATCGAACCTGGGACCCTTAGTTCTGCAGGCTGAGGCTCTATCCATTGAGTCAAACCAGCTAGGGCGATGCTGTCATTTTTTATTTGACAATCTAAAGGAAAAGAAGGCAGTGCTCCTGACTAATCAGGTATTGCATGGTTTAAAAATTCTTGTGGCACACTGGTTGAAAATCACTGCTCTAGTCTAATACCTATCTATGTATCCATCTTCCTTTCCCCCCTCTTTTACTGAATCTCAAATTGTCCGTTAAATAATTGTTATTTATAAATAATGATTTTTTTATCCTTTCCAGTATTTAGATTTCTGAAATTTTTCTCTTATTACATTGCTCAGGATGTCAAGTACAATTTTGGGATGACAGAGGAGGTCTGTAAAGGAAGGGTTTTTAATGTCTCATTGTTAAGCATAATGGTACTGTAGGTTCTTGGTTATTCTCTTAATGTAGTGATATCCGTAAATAAATTTCATAATTCTTTTTTGAGCAGTCTTGTATTCCTGGGATAAGCCTCGTGTGTTATGATATAAAAACTTATTTGAAGATTTCATATCTATATTCATCTCAGTCCTGCTGCTTACTAGTGCTGTGATCTGGGCTAAGTTATTTAATCTCTCTGTGCCTCCAGTTCTCCACTATAAGACGGGTTAATAGTAAGAGATCTTGCCTCCCAACATTGGGTTGAGGTATGTAACCTTTAGAATAGTCCGTGGTACATAGTAAACACTCAATAAATTTTAGCTGTCATATTATTGTCATCGTAGGTATATTATTATTGTAAATACTGTCATTGTTGCTGGTCTCTTGTTTCCTGGGTGTGTGTGTGTCTGTAAGTCTAAATGGGTGAATGCTATCTTTGTTGTATTTTGATATCCATGTTATGCTAACTGATTAGAATGAGTTGGGAAACTTTCCATGTCTTATTAGTCTCTGAAATAATTCAGTGTTGGAATGATCTATTCCTTGAAGGTTGCCAGGGCCTGGTGAAGGTCCTTGGTTAACCTTTCAATGTCTTCCATACTTCCTTTGTCTATTCAGGCTTTCTACTTGAGGCCAAGTTTCAGCATTTATATTTTCCAGGAAATCGTTACTTTCAGATCTCCTTTGTATCAGTGGATATGTTGTCTCAACGTTTCTTCATCAGATTTTACCTCTCCTACCTTCACCTTCACTCCCTTAAACCCCACCCACCCTTACACACACACACACACACACACACACACACACACACACACACAGCACAGGACAGCTCATCACTGCCTTTATGGATATTTGACTAGCAAAATTGGTGTCATAGTAGAATAGAATTTTGCAGTGATTCCTGTGCATAGAACTGAGACCAGTATTTAAAAACGAGATTTTGTCTTAGTTTAGGCAAAATATATATAAGATTATATGTTAGTTCAAATCTTCCAAGAAGCAGTCACTAAGATAGAATTAAACAAGCAAGAATTTTATTAAGGGAGTTCCTGTGTGGAGGGGTGGGGGTGAGTAAGGGGAGGAGGCCCAGGCCTTGAGGCCAGTCTGACCCTGAGTGCAGGAGAGAGGAGGGGGAGATTATGGGGAAGCTTCTTCAGAGCCTCAGGAAGCTTTTAATTTGTGTCCTCAGGAATTCAGTCATTGACTGGGGCGGTCTGGGAGAGGCCCAGCTTCAGCCTTCAGAGGCAGCTGGGCCCTTGTTGGTTTCCTCCTGCTGCTGGAGCCTGCAAGGCGCACTCCAGGCATGGCCGCAGAGTAGAAGCTTCCTTATAATCCCTCTATTTCCAGTTCCTTCTACTGTGCTTGGTGCTTCCAAATCACCTGCCTTTTGGGTTCCATATCACCAGAGATTTAACCTTCCATTCATGCTGGGATGTAGGTGCCTGGTAGTTTGAGGTGGGAAAAGAGATCTGGAGGAGATCTGGGGGTATTTATTCTTTTATGTACTTTTAACCAATCCTGGTTTCGGCCACTCCCCACGTTCCAAGATTCTTATGCCTCCAATTCCTTAGACTTTCACATCCTATGGTACTTTGGGGCTTTCTTCTTATGTATCCCTCTGTGTGTAGTTAAGCTTCATCCTACTCCACTCTGCTGAGGCAGTTCCTGCTCTTCTAATTTATATCTCTCCTATTTAATTGATATGTTTGATAGAGGCCTCTTCCTCCTGTCTCAGTCTTTTGATCTCTTTAACTATCATTTTAATGGGGTTTCCATAATATGTTCAACTTGCCATATAGAAGCCTCTAGAACAGTGGTTCTCAACCTTCTGGCCCTTTAAATACAGTTCCTCATGTTGTGACCCAACCATAAAATTATTTTCGTTGCTACATCATAACTGTCATGTTGCTACTGTTATGAATCGTAATGTAAATATCTGATATGCAGGATGGTCTTAGGCGACCCCTGTGAAAGGGTCGTTTGACCGCCAAAGGGGTCGCGACCACAGGTTGAGAACCGCTGCTCTAGAACTTTGAATATTGTTTCTCTTTTCTTTGTTTGCTGTTTTGCTTCTGGAACATTTATATTATCTCCATACTTGTTCTTTTTTGTCGGTCCCTGGTTATTAATTTCTAATGACTGTAATTTCTATTTCCCTTCTGCATTCACTATGATTATCTCAAGCCGTTCCTTTGTTATTAATTAATTCCATTTTCAGTTCCCTTGGTATTATTTGCTCTATAAGGTATCATTTTGATCTTCTCTTTTTCTTAGCCCTGCAATTTCCCCTTTTACCATTGTGCCATCAATTTTGCACTTCTGTTTTATTGAATTCATATTCTCATTATGTTTTATAGTATAACGTAATATCTGGGAATTTTATTCCTTTTTTTTTCAGGGAGGGGTTAGTTCTGTTTTCTTATGCATGCTATGTGCTTTCATCATGTGTCTGATTTCCTGTAGTATTTTTGGCCCGATTGCTAGGCCATTTCTTTTTGACTTGTTCATGCTTGACATGTTCTTTTCAAAAAAATTTTTTTTGTTATGATGTAGTCAAAATGAATTATTTCTTTACTGATTTCTGCCACCTGAGACATGTTTGCGTGCCCTTTCTAGGCCAGCTCAGAGCCTGGACGTTTGAAGATGGGACAGGGTGGGAAAGCTCAGCGTGGCCTTGTGGAGCCTGTGAGTGACTTGGCTAAATGTCCCCTATTGAGTTCACTCGCCATCTGCAGGAAGGCATCCTCTTCCTGTGTGTGTACGGGTGCCTTTGGGTTTTAAGTCTGTCCCCTCCCCTACTGGACCGTCAAGTACTGAGGCCTCTGTGTCTGCTGGGGACAGTCGTCTTGCTGGGTCACCTCTCATTTCCATTCTTGCTCCCGTTCGTCACTAGGGTTAAAAGAAAAGGGCGCCTGTGAGCGATGGTGCCATTGTTGACAGTTTGCAGTGGAAAGTTGTCGTGCCACTTCATCTGAAGCTTTCAACTGTCTTCTCTCTAACCCTGCCCCCGTCTCCCCTCTTTTAAAGGGTCTTACCGCATTTATCCACCATTTTCTTTTCAGTCCTGCTAAATTCCTCTTCACCACTGAGGTTATTTAGTGCGAGTTCCTTCCACTCAGCCTAACCTCTCTGGTTGGACCAGAGCCCCCAGGACAACAAAGAGGGCAGAGAAAGTGTCCAAACAACTGCCCCAATAACTCCACTGAGACAAAGGGCTATGCTGACTGTCACTCCATTGACCTTTTGCTGTGAAAGAAATCAGTCTGTTCACTGTATTTGATTGCACTCTGCAGGACACTTCTATTGGAACATATTCTAACATTTGTTGGGGAGTCTGGGTGATTTTTTAAAATGTCACTTTCCTCAGAGACAAGGCAGGCAAGATGAGGTTAACATAGAGAGTTAAATAATATAAAAGTACAACACTGATATTATCTTTTCTTTATACTTCCACTAAAGGCTCGGTGCACGAAATTCATGCATGGGTAGGGTCCCTAGGCCTGGCCAGCGATCAGGGCCAAGTGGGGCCTTCTGGCTGCTGTCTGGGGCCTCCCTTTCCTGGCTGCTGGCTGGACTGGGGCCTTCCTTCGTTCTGCGCGACCCCCTGGTGGTTAGTGCACATAATAGAGTGCGATCAAACTCTCGGTCTCCTGGTCGAACTCCCGAGGGACACTTTGCATATTAGTCTGTTATCTATATAGATGTGTGTTTGAAGTCGTCTGATACAAGCATCACCAGCATTGTAGTTAAGCTATAGTTCCTGGAATGCTTTGTGTCTCTTGCAACCCTACCCCTTTTTCAAACAGCTTAACGAAGTGTGGTGAGCATCCGCTTGATATGACTGAGGTTGGGGGACAGAGCAGTGCACATTTTCATGCAGTGGCGATGCCAGGCAGGAGACGCAAGGTGACACCTCCTCACCACCAACTTGCTTATTCACCCTGATGTGTCACAGGGCCAGCTGGAAAGGCGATGTGTCTGCAGAGTCTTAGACAGTCTAGATCTTCCAGGCTCAAGGTGGTCCTCTTCATTCATAACGTGGGCTTACCATCCCCCCGTGATTCTGAGCTTTGTCCACGAAAGTATAGCATGCCCTTTGCGAACTCTCCTGCACGTCTTTTCCCAAGGTAGAGACACCCACGGCACATATTGCCCTGCTCCTAATGTCACTTATTTTACCTATGAGTGACCTTTCCCATTGTAAAACCATTAATAGGGGGAAAGGCACCGATTGCTAGGGCACCCGGGAGTGGTGCCCACACAGAGTCTCCTCTTCACTCTTCAGAAGCTCCACCTGAGTTTTGGTTTCTCCTTGTGTGTTTGGTCATAAAACATGACCATTCTGCAGGCTCCTGGCCCTTATCTTAGACATCTCTGCTAGTCACTGAAACAAGTTACCTTTCGATGTGCGAAATCAATGTCCCTTCAGTACAGAATGACTCACTCTTAGCCAATAAGAGTTACCTATAGTTGGTTGAGGTCATTCTGCATTTCTTCTCCTCTTTCCTCTCAAACTAGAAAGACCCGAGTTCTTTTCATCTGTGCCAAAGTGTGATGGTGGAGGAAATGATTTATCTCAAAGGGTTTTCCCCAGCTGTTATGCACCTGTCTTTGGGTTCTTCTCCATATTGGAGAGATTTTAGTGAGAACACTCCATAGTTTGTTGATTTAACTTCTGTCTCCTGTACTTCTTTGGGTAAGGAACCTTCTGTTCCTTTCCTTTGGTTCTATCTGATAAACTGTATGATATGTGGTTGTGCACCTTCACTGTGCAGCTGATAATTTTTTCAGATACACACACACTATTTTTTATTCATTTTTGTTAGGTCTTGCGTGAGTTTGTAATGCAGTTTCATTCTGATGTCTTTAACCTGAAATTCCTACACATTTTTAATCTTTAAAATGATCAGTTATCTATTTTTTCATAAATTCTTGTTTTAATGCTTAACAAACCCTTTCCAAACTCAAGAGCAAATTAAAGATTCATGTATGTATTCTTCTATTTTGTGTGTGTGTGTGATTAAATACTAAATGTAACCAAAAAATTGCCTAGAATTTATTGTAATGGTTCCAAGTAAGGGTCTAATTTAAATAAGTAAACACACAAATAAAATAAAACCCCTCAACTACTTGCCCCATCATCACTTATTGGAAAAGAAATTCTTTTTTCTCTCTCTTTTTTTAAGTTAGGTAGGGCTTTTTTTATTTTTAAAGTTTTTTCAATTACAGTTTACATTCAATAGTATGTTGTTTTAATTTCAGTGGTTAGACCATCATATATTTTACAAAGTGATCCCCCTGATATTTCCAGTACCCACCTGGCACCATATATAGTTATTACACTATTATTGACTATATTTCCTATGCTGTATTTTACATCCCCATGACTATTTTGTAACTACCAATCCCTTCACCTTTTCACCCAGTTCCCCAAACCACCTCCCCTCTGGCAACCATCAATCTGTATGGAAGTTCTTTCAATTTCCTTCCTTCTTCCCTCCAGCCCTCTTTCCCTTAATGCATAAATGTGCCCATATTATACACAGTGTGTTTTTGTGTGTTCCTTTCCTTTTTTGCTTCTTCTCTCTAGACCACTCCCCTTCATCTGCATCACACACTCCAACCCTAAGTATGTATATAGAAAAAATATATGAATATATACCTATGCATATTCCTATACATTCACATAACATGTGCAGTTTTAAAATTAATTTTTAACTTCAAGCACAGATCTAAGGCCAGAGGAATATCTTCGAGTGCTTTCGATTATTGTCCAGAAGAGGAAAAACAAGTGATTCGTTTTTATTTTCCTCATAGTGTTCTCAGAAGCCCATCTAAATTCTAATAAGGCCAAGTAGAATTATCTGGTTTTTATTATGTCCAGCATTATTTGCTTTAGGTAAAGTTTATTGTATAGTAAAGCCCATTTATTTGCCCTATTTAATTTTATAGAAGAGACATTTTGTGTAATCAATGTTGTTTAATGTGGATTTTGTATGGGCTTTTCCATTACTTCCTTGTGTAATCTTTTTGGGTCTCTAATCTATTTTCTTATCTGTTAAAGCTGGAAGTAGATTCTAATGTTTTTACCATTGAATATTTTCTGTTAATTTTGGAGAATATAGACTAATTCACATACTATGTGAAATTACAAATTGAGTAAGATATAATACCCACTTGCACAAAGACAGTAAAAGTTAAGACTTGTACCTAAATAAAGAATAAGGCATAAAATGTTGAATGCCTTGAGATTTAAAAAAAATAGGGGAGGGGGGGGGAGGCGAGAGACCTTATGAAAATTATTTTTTTCATTAGGTAGAAAATAATCCTTAATTTATCTCTTTCCTGGACCATTTCAATAGCCTCTTTCTTGGTCTTCTAGCACCTGTTTTCTTTTTAATCATTTACTGGGGCCAGGGTGATGTTTTTAAAACACATATTGATCAAGTTCTTTGTTGCTAAAGATCCTGAATACCTACCTCATGCATTTAGAATAAACTTTAAAATTCTTAAAGTGAGTTACAAAAACAAGTGCTTTTTCCTCCAGGCAAGCATTGTACCTCCATATGTAGCAGAAGTGCTTTATATGTGCTGCCCACTTTTTCACACAGAATATTAGAAAGATGCCTACCTGAAATTTGAGATTAAAATGAGTGTTTTATACTCCTTCATCAAGGACATTCTCAAGTGAAATCAACATCTTTTGTTTGCTTGCTTTGTTTTTATTGTGTGTCAATAAGAATATACTGACTCAAGGACAGTTTGATGTCACTGCCTTGATTTATGTCAAGAACTGAAACTTTTACCCACCATTAATTTTGCACCACCAGTGCCAATGTCCACATACAGAATAATGTAAATAATGTTTTAGTATTATTATGAATATAGTTTTGACCGTACAGACCTCTGAAAATATCTGAGAGACATATGAGAATTGCTGCTCTAAAATTTCTGTATCCTGACTTTATCATAGCAGTTACTGTCACTGAATTGTTAATAAACACATTTAAACATATATATATATTTTTTTATCACCATCAGGAGTTAATCATTATCCATCACTCTTTAGGAGAAAGCAAAGCAAAATCTTCAGTATACTTTTTAAACAACTACTCTCTTACAACCACTCAAATATTTCATCCTAGTTTGGTATTATCTTTAAGAATCCTTTCTTAGTGGTATAATTTTATTTTCATGATCGGTAGTTAGTTAATTTAATATTTTCTAATTTAATACTAATTTGACATTTTACTGGCATATTTGATACTCCAATTGTTATATCACTTTTCTTCTCTACCCATGAATGTCTTTTTTCTTTTCTTTTTTAAATATGTTTTTATTGATTTCAGAGAGGAAGGGGGAGAAAGAGAGATAGAAACATCAATGATGAGAGAGACTCATTGATCGGCTGCACCGAGTCCACAACCTGGGCATATGCCCCTGACCAGAATTGAACCTGGGACCCCTCAGTCGCCAGGCCGACACTCTATCCACTGAGCCAACCAGCCAGGGCATGAATGTCTTTTTTCACTTTGAATTGTGGAATGATTCTTTCCAAAGGTATATATGAGGGGAATAGCTTTTGAATCCTTTCATGACCAAACATGCCTTTATTTTGCCATCACACTAGTTGATCTTTTGCTGTGTTCAGAATTCCATGTTCAAATCTCTTTTCTCGTCTTCCAGCATTTAGTGACGCAGGTGAGAAGTTTACTGGCTGATTTGTTTTGTTGAAAGTTGCTTAGTTCTTTTTCAAGTTTCTTTTTGGGGGTAGTATTTTCTGTTTAATCTTTAACATAGAAATTTCACAGGATATGGCTCCACATATTTCTTTTCATTATTCTTTTCACAGTTTTGGAGCCCTTTATTCTCAAGACTCAAGTTTGTTTTCAGCTGGAGAACATTTTCTTCTATTAGTTCTTTGATTATTTATTCTCCCCTTTCACCTTTTTCATTGCTTTCTTCTGTAACACTTGTGAGTTGATCATTATATTTCTGAATCTATTCTTGCATGTTTTTAAACTTTTTCTCTTAATTTTTTTCTCTCTAAAAATTGGGAAAATTTCTTGCTTAGATCTCCCAGATGATGACATATTTTTGATCGTTTCAGTTCAAACCTCATACAAAATTTTACTTTTTTATTTTAGAAATTATGTATCTTGTTTTGTTATTTCTTTTTCATAGAAACCTGACCTTGCTTTGTACATGCAGTAGCTTCTTTTAAACATTATTTTCTCTACCCAACATTATCTTCCTCATCAATAAGCTGTTTCGATATTCATGGAGTTTCTCTTTCATTCTTGCTATGTTTCCTTAAATATCTGGTGATTCTTAGTTCTTCTATTAAAAGTGAAGAGTGTGATCACCTTTTGAGCTGGCAGGGTTTGTTAGCAGAATAGAGTTCACTCTTTCCAGAGCAGGCTGTTCTCTTACGTGAAGGAGTGACCACGGGCGCTGAGGGTTCCTGGAAGATTCCTTTGCATGTGTACAGATGAGAGGTCCAAGGGGGTTGGACACATTGGAAGGTTTTCCTGTTGTTTTAAGCTGAATTTTTTCCTTGATTTCCATTCGATTGTTTAAAGTTACTCTAGGCATCTTACCAAGTTATTTCTCTCTCTAGTCCTAGGGCCCCCCAAAGGCCAAATCATTCTGTACTTAAGAAGTGAATGTTGCAGCTAGTTCCTTTGGGTACACTGTATGGAAAGAACAGAAGCAACAGTGTATGACTGGCCTGGTCATTGTTATGCCCAGATTTCAAGATCCCCAGCAGACCAACAGGGAGCCAGCCAGTCCGATGCAAAAGCAAAGAGTCTTTTATTTCAAGCTAGCTTGAGCTCCCCGTCCACCACACTCACCGACACAATGGCAAGCCAAGTGGCCGAGAGAGAGAGAGAGAGAGAGAGAGAGAGAGAGAGAGAGAAGCCTGATGGGACCACGGCTTTTATAGGGGGTTGGAGTAAGGGCGGGAGAGGGGAGTGTGGGCCCCGCCGATTGGCCAGGCGCAAGTCGGTGTCTCGCTACACAGGATGTGGTCATCTCTATGGCGCGCACGTTCCTTGATTGTCATTGGTTAGTTTAAAATCCTGGGCGTGGCCAGCAGAGGCCTGGGCTTCCGGGAAGAAGGTGCCTCCCTGAGCACATGGGGACACAGGGTAAGATGGAGGGCGCAGCCCTCGCCCCTTCAGTCATAGACCCTGAAGACTCAGACGTTTCCAGACTTAGTGGGAAAACTGGTGCTCATGTATGCAATATCCCCTCCTGCGCCGGAGCTGGGGTGTCGCCTTGACTTGGGCTTCTCCTCTATTTCAATCTGTCCTGCTTTCTATCTTCTAGAATTGGACCAATTTCTCTTTCCACATGGACTACACACATGATTATTTCTCACTTCAGGGAAATGTTTCAGATTTGAAATGGTCTTGAGATGGAAGTCTGTCCTGAAGCCTTTTGCTTTTCTCAAACTATAAGAGCAAGTTTATCTGGCAAATTACAGAGGCAAAAGGAGGGCCTTGGGAAGAAATAGGCTCGAGAGGCAAAAGGAAGGCCCTTGGTGCTTAGGAGAGAGAAAGGCAAAAGTAATTCGCCTGGGGGAGGCCAGGGGGAGGGGAAAGGCCGATGCTTCCGGGAGGGAGGGAGCGTGCACTCCTGCAGCCTTTTAAGAGACTTTTGTGCGGGTTTTTTTTGTTTTTGTTTTGTTTTTCTGCTAGAGATTTGAGCACAATAAGTTCCTCTGAAGAACAGATTTTCTTTTTAATTTTAAGAACTGATTTGCTTTTAAAATGACTCCTTTAAAAACTCTATTTTTGGTCAGTATCGAAACAGAATGTTTCCAATAGTTTCTAATTACTTAACTTCTATTTCTCTCATGTCAATTGTATAACACTTTTCCACAGGGCATCTGGAAAAGATGACCTCTAGCTATGTCAGACTAAAGGTGAATAATGAGGAGTTGCTATCCCTCACCCCAAGTGACTCATTTGTGTTGCCTGATATAGCGCAGACCCCGCAGGATGTTTCAGCACAGCACCTTGGAATTCTACAAATAACCTAAATACACTGTCTTCTCTTCAAGGAGTTGATAGAGTTCCCCTTTGCACATTTTTTCTAGAACTCTGAATTTGGAAATCCTCTCATTTACTTGCATGTAAGAAATTCCCTGTTACCTTGGTTTCTTGTATTCAGTCTGTTTTTAGTTCTCTCTTTTCAAGTGCCTTTTTTTCCCCTTCTGATTATGAAAATTGAGCGTGCTTAAGAATTGGCAATAGACAGGGTGCTTCAGATCTCTGGTATGCAGTCCTGGTCTCAGCTGAGTGCTACGTGATCCTGGACAAGTTACTTAGCACTTGCTGTTCAGTGTCCTTATCTGTGTAAAGGGCATGTTGGCTATACCTGACTCTAAGGATTTTATAACCCATGTCAGGGGCTTAGAACACTATCTGGCATATGGTAGGTGCTCAATAAGTATGTGTGACTTCTTATTATTGAAGACTATTTGAAAAGTTGAAAATAAAAATTAACCTATAACCTATAATTGTAAATATTTTGAACTTAGATTTGTACACACATGTACACACATTTTAGTTATTCCATAGATTGCGGTCTCTAGAAATTCTCTGAATTTTAAAAATTGATTTTAGAGAGAGAGAGGAAGGGAGAGAGAACGAGAAACATCAATTGGTTGCCTCTTGCATGCATTCCAACCTGAGATCCAATCCGCAACCTAGGTATGTGCCTTGACCGGAGGTTGAACCCACAACTGTTTGGTGTACGGGACAGTGTGCTCCAACCAAGTGAGCCACCTGGCCATGGCGAAATTCTCTACATTTGAAAAATTATTTCCTTGCCCTCTTCACTTTTCATTGTGACATCCTTCTCCTTATGGTTGTTTCTACTACTTGATGTGAGTTTCCTGCAGATTCTGAATCCAGTCTCAGTTCTGGATTACTTAATCAGGTGACTATGATCATGCTTAGTGTACTAGAAAAGCTAGGGCAACAATGAGAGAAAAAGAGCAAGTGTCATAGATAGGCTTTATTCATTAGTGTATCTGAAAAGGGAACTATCTTAATTCCTATACATGTAAGTTTTGTGTTATAATTCATAATTTTAAAAAAACTATGCCTTTTACGTGGTGGATGGAGAGTATCAAAATATTTTCAACATGAAGAGCATCAATATCATCCCAGGCTTATGGATTCATTTCATTTCCCTTGAATCTTACAAGGATGGATTTTTTTCAATGGCAAAAGGTTAGAGTCATTAAGGATAAATGCTCAGTGTAGAAAGTTCCTAATAAATTTCAACCATTGTTCTTACATGGAAAGTATCTGTTATCTCTTGTGATTTGCCTCTAGCAAGCACCAAAAGGAGGGCTATTACTACAGACAGTCAGCAGTGAAATGACTAACATCATTGACATTTAAATTGTGACATTAACCCTAAATAGGATGATTGGTTCAGTAGTTTCCATTTGAAAATCTTATTCTGTTAATGGAGAAAATGCTAAGATTCAAAAAAAAAAAAAAGAATAATCACTTCTTTGAAACTTTGCTATTAAGTTTAGTTTTTGAATATGGTCTCTCTTTCTCCCTCCCTCCCCCTCTTTTGCTGGGGAGCTGAAATGATTATATTTCAGTAATCAGCTACAGTAGATTCAGTCTCAAGCAACTGAAATGGATGAAGACTAAACCCCAAGTGCTGAAAACTCAGAGTATAAGATATTCTATTGACCTGAGGTATTAGTTTTGAAATAAATTAGAATATTTTCCTTGTTAAAAAAAGATAAGATAATCTATTTGGAGAACAAAATTCGTACATCAAGATAAAGGCTCTGAGAGAGAGAGAGAGAGAGAGAGAGAGAGGAAACAAGATGTGGGGGCAGGGGGAGGAAGGAGGAGATTGAGGTAGAGGACATAGCATGAAATCCTGAGTGAAAATTATATAAAAGTTTCACTTCTTAAAGAGAGGTAAGTGGCTTGTCCTTTTTCCCCTAACTCAAGTCAATGTTGGGAATAATGGACCACAGGTGGGAGGAAGAGTCATGAATAGCAGATGTTTGCTGGTTGGATTCAGTTTTCCCTCTTGAGACAAAATTTAAATAGGATCAATGGTTGGTGAAGTAAATTTATAATTATACTTCCTAAAATTAAGGCAACTTGCTTGCATAGTACTTTACAGCTCACAACCAACTTTACAAATGTGCTGTAAATTGATTTTATCAAAACATGAAAAATATAGCTCCCCCACTTCTTTCATAGTACTTGGAACCCCAACTTTTACTTAAATTCCTCAGTGAACGTTTATTCACTCATTCAACAAATGTTCATTGAGTACCACATATGTGGCAGGCACAGTTCGAAGTGTGACGTAGCCATGAACAAAATAAAGAATCCCAGCTCTTGTGTAGAGTACATTCTCATGAGGGTAGACAAACAATAAGCACCAAACACAATAAATAAGGAAGCTACATTGAATGTCAGAAGATGGCGACTGCTAGGGAAGAAAGAAAGATTAGAGAGCTGGATCATAGAGATAGGACGTTCTAGAGCAGTGGTTCTCAACCTTCCTAATGCTGCGACCCTTTAATACAGTTCCTCATGTTGTGGTGATCCCCAATTTCATTGTTACACATTGAACATAATTAAAGCATAGTGATTAATCACAAAAACAATATGTAATTATATATGTTTTCCGATGGTCTTAGGCGACCCCTGTGAAAGGGTCGTTCGACCCCCAAAGGGGTCGCAACCCACAGGTTGAGAACCGCTGTTCTAGAGGGACTGGAAATTCCAAGATGGGTGGAGAGGTCACTACATTAAATAGGGCGGCCACGATAAGTCTCAGTGAGGTGAGGTTTGAGTTAGAGGAAATAGGAGTTAGCCATAGGTATTTGTGGGGAAGCACATTCCAAGAAGGTGAAACAGCTGGAGCCAAGGCCCTAAGGTAGAGATGTGGTAATCAGTGTAGCAGGATCAGAATGAGTAACAAGGGAAGTATTAGGAGAGGTGGTCAGAGAAGTAAGAGAGGTGAGATCCTGTAGGGCCTCGTAGACCATTGGAAGGACTTTAACTTCTATTCTGAGGGAAATGGGGGGTCACTACAGGATTGAGCATGGAGTGACGTGATGTGACTTGTGTTTTAATGGTATTTCTCTAGATGCAGTATTGTTGAGAATAGACTGGAGGGAAGGATGGTAAAAGCAGGGAAAATTACTAGGAGGCTATTAATTATCTACTACTGTGTAATATATCTCAAAACTGAGCAACATAAACAGCAAATACGTATTATCTCTCAGTTTCTGATAGAAAGCTGAGAGCAGTTTAGCTGATTGGTTCTGGCTAAGGGTCTCTCAAATGTAGTTAAGTTCACATCTGGGGCTATGATTGATGTAAGCCTTACTCTGGAGAATCTACTGAGCTCACTCATATGGTTGTTGGCCGTTCTCAGGTCAAGGCTTCAATTCCTCCCCACAATATGTCAGTTTGCTTTTCCTGGAGAAAGAGAGATAGAGGTAGAGGTGGAGGGCAGAGGTGGAGGTAGAGAGAGATTGAGATTTACCAAAATGGAAACTGGAGACTTTATTATCTAATTCCAGAAGTGCCATGCTATCCACTTTTGCCATATGCTATTGATCATATAAGGCAATTCTGGAAAAATGTGGGACGGAAAACTCTACGAGGTATCACTGGGACACAACCAAGATTAAAACCGAGGTTTACTCAACTCCAAAACCACCCTCCCCCTAGATTAAGAAAAAATACACCAAAAAATAAACAAAACCCCAAAACCACTCCCTCCCAGGAATTATGAAAGAAATGGATGATGAGAAATGAATTGAAAGTGATAATTTGTGTGAACAATTCACTCTCCTCATTTTTGTTTTGTGATTCCAAGTAAAATGGATTTATCTCTGGATTTGTCGACTGTTCCCATACATATTTTTAGGAGATAAAGATGTTGTATGCTACGTTTCATACACTTCTCTCCAGCAAAGCATTCCTGCATTAGACTGTTATTAATGCTCAGGAGTGGGGGATTGTAGGTTGTCTCTGACCGAGTGATCTAGAGCTTTCCTTGACTTGTTGGTTATGGTCTCAGTCACATGTCTGCTCCACCTCTTTCACTACTAAAGCTGATGACTCATCTCTCAACTGTTTTCTCAACATCCACAAAATGAAGTATTGGCTTAAAGAAAACAAATGAGAAAAAAATTATATGTATGAACTAATACAGCCTTAGCCTTGCTAAGGTATTCATCTAGCCAGTGGTTCTCAACCTTCTGGCCCTTTAAATACAGTTCCTCATGTGGTGACCCAACCATAAAATTATTTTCGTTGCTACTTCATAACTGTAATGTTGCTACTGTTATGAATCGTAATGTAAATATCTGATATGCAAGATGGTCTTAGGCGACCCCTGTGAAAGGGTCGTTCGACTGCCAAAGGGGTCGCGACCCACAGGTTGAGAATCGCTGATCTAGACTTTTCTCCAGAGAAGGATCAGAGATCAAGTTTATAGTTGCTCTTAAAAAAAAAAGTTTGTGTTGATTCTAGAGAGAGAAGAAGGGAGAGGGGGAGAAAGAGAAACATCAGTGTGAGAGAAATATCATTTGGCTGTCTCCTGCACACCCTCTACCAAGGATCGAGCCTGCAACCCTAGCATGTGTCCAGACCAGGAACTGAACCAGTGACCTTTTGGTGTGTGGGACAACGCTCAACCCACTGAGCCACACCAGCAAGGGCTATAGTTGCTCTTTACAGTTCTGTGTTTGAGGCTACCCAGAACCTAACATACCTAAAGCTACACAAAAGATATTGAAAATGTTGATCACAGCAGTGTTAGCACAATGATGAAACCAACTCCAGAAATTGTTCCAAACTTTGGTAAAAGCTGCTCTGTGAAACTTTCCTTTTTTAACAGGACTTTTGCTCACTATACCAGAGAGATTATTCTGTTGTTATAAAACCAACCTTTATTCCACAGTGCTTTGTACCAGAGAGATTCTAATCTGTGAAGAAAAAAATACTGAAGTCATTTCCAGTTAAAGGCAAGAGCATAAAAGGCTCCTTCGGCCATCAGAAATATGAAAAGAAACGAGTCAAGTTGTGCTTTCCCAGACTCTTTCTTTCCATTGATCAGGCAAGGACTCATCAACCATTTCATCATAGGGGAAAGGCTGATGAATCTAAGTTTATGAGGGAACGTTTGTGCTGGGAACAGATGAAATCAGCAATCCAGGAAGCTCAGCAGGAGGGAGCAGGGACTTGAAGAAGGAAGACTCAAGGGAAAATCTCTCCAGTGAATCAGGACACGACTTAGTGTAGCTCAAGAGCTGGCTCTTATCCCTCCCTCTGGCACTTCCTGCTGAACTTCTGGAAATCAGCCAGTGTTGTCATTAACACTCCCCTCCCCGAGCAACGAGTGCTTCTCCTAGGCATGAACCAGAATAAAATCCTCCTCTTTTTCGATAGTGAGGTAACTGCGAATAACATGAAGCTCTTCCTTCCTTCCTGTAGAACCGAGCATTTTTAGGAAGTTGTGCGTGATGCCCGGGCTCTCATGGGCAATGGTTAGGGTTCCGAATCCTCTATTTCACCTTTTAGGTAAAGGCTGCAGACCAGGAACCCAGGGTGGCCCCAGCTACACAGCTGTGGAAGGGGAGGTGGTGACATTGCCGTAATTTTTTCTCTCTGTAGACTTTCATTCATTCATTTATTTAATTTATTTGTATAGTTTTATTGTTGAAAGTATTACAGATGTCCCATTCCGTCCCCCGTCCCCCCCCATTGACCCATTCCATCTTGCTCCCGCCCCCTCCCCAGGCCTTCACTGCACTATTGTCTGTGTCCATGGGTTATGCTTATATGCACACAAGTTCTTTGGTTAATCTCTTCCTGAGCCGCCTCCCACCCCCACCCCTTCCCTCTGAGCTTCGTCAGTCTCTTGCATGCTTCCATGTCTCTGGTTCTATTTTGTTCGTCAGTTTATTTTGTTCATTAGATTCCCCATATAAGTGAGATCATGGGGTACTTGACTTTCTCTGACTGGCTTATTTCTCTTAGCGTAATACTCTCCAGGTCCAGCCCACCAACATTTCTGTCTCCAAGTCCAACCTTATCCTAAATGATTAACAATTTTTACAACACGGAAATGCTATTATTTTACTGTTAGATCAAAGCATGCAGATAATACAAATGTGCTCCTTTTGTCAGAGAATTCTAGTATTCTGCATTGCCAACATATTCTTCGCCTTGAGAAATATTCCCCACATCTGCCCATTTCAGCAGGGACCAGCACATTGTTACCTATCCTTCAGGTCTTTGTAGACACTTCCATTCCTCCTAGATTCTCTGATTAGGTTAGTCCCCTCTATCACATACCCTCACGACACCATCCATTTCCCTTTCTCACATTCATCCCTCTTGTGGTACCAGCTCTGCCCCACTGGGCAGCAGGCTACATGGGCTACTGCCTATCTCATTCACCACTGTCTCCTCTATAAGTAGCATGATGTCCGATACCTATTGGGCTCTTAATAAATACTTACGGGCTAGTGCTAAATGACAACTTCATTTTCCCTTTAATTAATGATTATCATTAATTAAAATTATAATCAATGTTACCAAAAATTGGTATACCCACACACTTTACAGGAACATAGAACTGTGCAGTGACAGTAATACCTGTTACTTGCATAGCTTGTGCAGTTTAGAAAACTCTGTCTTATCCATTATTATTATTTTTATTCTGACAATCACATTGTGAGGTCAGTAGGGTGAGCATTGCTATTCTGACTTGAGGCCCAAAGAAGCTGAAGCTCAGGCAGTTTTCCTCCACCTTAAGTGGTGAGCAAGGGCTCACTTTCAGGATCTATGCCGTTCCCATAATGGCAGGTAAACCCTTCCACCAGGGGTTTTCTCACTGCCTCCCAGAAACTTGATTCTATCCTTTTAATCCAATTCATTTGCAATTGGGTTAATATCCTCTCTCTCGTCCCAAATCAGTTCTACCAAACCACTGGCACAAAGAGTGCAAATCAGGGGCCTAAAGACCATGTTGCATAGATTCCATCCTGCTCGTTGTGAACTTCCTACCCCCACCCCCAAATATATCTTACCAAGGTCACCGTTGTTTTCTGGCCTTACACCAGAGCATGGCACCGGGCCAACCCCTAAAGGACCCACCACACACTGCTGTGGGTTCACACCAGTTCTCCATCACAAAGTGAGCTGAGAGACCATCTACCCCTGCAAGGTCCTATAGGAACATCAGCGAAAAGGGGCCTCTTTTAGAACTGAATGACCATCAGAGGCCCTTGGTGGCTTAATTTCCATTGATTAGTACAGTGATTGCCTTCACCTGTCCTGTCCTGTCACAGTGAGTGGGTATAGGAGTTACTGAAATACAATGTCTCATTGTTCCATTTTGTTTCCATTTCCATGAACAAGTGAAAGAGGGCCAGGAGGTGAGTGCCAGCGCCTCTCTAGGCTCCTTCACTTGACAGCTGGGGCCCTGACCGGGGAGCTGCTGAGGACTGTCATGGTCTTTGGAGACTTGAGCCACTGTCACATCGTCTTTAAAAAATTGCCTTGCTTGTCAATTGCTGCTTTACCCAAGTTTGGCTTGGTCAGGGTTAATAGATGCTTACCCCAGCCCCTTCCTGTCAGTTCTCTACTGAATTCTCTACTGCAAGTTCTCTAGACACACTCCTCACTCTCCGTTGATGGTTTTTGTAATCTGTAGCTTCTATGTCATTTATAGTAGGATTCTGTGGCAACACTGTCTCATCATCTTGCTTCTTATTCTCATTATGCAGTGTATCTGCGAGTCTTGTTTGCAGAGTAGCTTACATAGCCGATTTAATTAAGAGACTTGCCTCTAATTCCCTAGCAATTTCACATGTAGATTAAACTAGATGAGACAATTTTTAGTAATCATTAATGTGTGATTACATTTATGTATTGCACATATTTCTAATTAGAACTCGAAACGAAATGAAACCTGCTTCCTCACAGGGTTTCACTCTAATAGTCATTAATGAAGAATAATCAAATTAAATGATTTGGCTCCTAGAATAATTGGATATGGAAAACCAAGTGTGAGGGGAACGAACTCCCTCTACTTACACAACCTTTCAAAGACCATGATTACTTCTCACAGACAGTGAAAATATAAACCAGGGGCTTTATCAATGCCATGTGGCAGTCACTTCATTTCCCCTCCATTCTGGGGAAGTACAAATTAACCATAGAATGTGTATAGTGTTAGTGGGAAAGGAATATTTCTCTGATAATGAACCTCATTTTATTTTATTTTATTTTTTTGCTTTTACAGTAATAAACGACTGGTGGCCTTAGTGCCCATGCCCACTGACCCTCCGTTCAACACCCGAAGAGCCTACACTAGTGAGGATGAAGCCTGGAAGTCATATTTGGAGAATCCCCTGACGGCAGCCACCAAGGCGATGATGAGCATTAATGGTGATGAGGACAGCGCTGCCGCCCTGGGCCTGCTGTATGACTACTACAAGGTAGATCCTGCAGCCCCCCCTCCTCCTCTTCAGCCCCCAGGGCCTCCCCTCAGTGGTGAGAAGAAGGACAGAGTCTTTATCCCAGGCCAGAGAACAAGTAGTATTTCCACACCTCTATGGAATTCAGCCTCTTCCTGTTCTCATGCCTCACTGATTTCCCATTGATGAAGCACAACTTCCCACCCACCAGAGGCAGTTTTCATTGGGATAATTACTTCTGTGTTCTCTGTTCACATGCAAACATCTTATTTACATAGAATTCCTACTCCATGTCATATGGCAGACACTTCAACTTTATGATGATTATTTTTAGTGATTAAGAATATTACATTGTGTAGTAATATTAATTATATTAATTTAGTGATTGCTCAGTTATTGGTCATTTAGGCTGCTTTTAGATTTCTATTTTATAAAGAACATTCAGGGGTTTTAGACTTTTCAGGTTTATAAGGAATATTTCAATGAATGTTTTTGGGGTAGACCTTTGTAGCAATTTCAGGACCTAATTTTGTTACAATTCTGTCTCCATTTGTTTTGATGGGTACTAAATATTTTGAAGGACCCTTAAAATAAAATAAATGTGACACACTTATATTACAAAAATACCTGCCATACGATACCTTCAAAATAGGAGTATTTCAAGAAATCAAACAACAAACAGCCATCTGTCTCAACTATAAAAGACTATATATCTGGTATGACCTGCTCCCTTAGAACCAGTGAAGTGTAAAAAAAGCAGCAAGTATTTACTGAATGAGGAGATTTATTGCTGCTTTGATTGTAAACAGCATTGGCTAATGCTGGGATTTGGCTCAAAGGTGAGAATGGTGGTGTTTATTTTGCTGGTTGGGCACAGTGAACTTCTTATTTTAGAATAAGAACTGACTGCCCACAACCCCCCCTCTCTCTATCATGAGAAAATAACCTAAGAGAAACCATTTTCCTTTTAGTAAGTTTCAGTCTTCATTTCCTATTTTCTTCCTGCTTACCACTTCCTGTTTCCTTTCAGCAGTCTCTACTTTTGCAAGTTGAGTTGTCCCTGTTCCTCTCCTAAACCAGAGTTTCCATGCTTTCCAAAGATCTGCCCCGCGCCCCCCCCTACACACACACACACCACCAACTCTGGGCCTGCTCTTCCACCGAGTTAGTCATTCCTCTTTCAGCTTCTTCCCATTTTCCCCATTAAAACACACAGGAGGCTCCTCTGTGGGGAGATGAATGGGAGCCAAGCCACGTTGGCCTTATCTAAGATGCAAGACAAGATATGAGTAACTGACAGGTCAGGCCATTGAGAGTATATTGAATGAGGATATTATTAACTCAAATAAATGAATCTTTTCAAGGTGTCCCCAAAAAATGTATACACACTTTAACAGCTGATAGCTCAATTTTGAAAATGAAATGTATTTTAATAAACACTGCCTTTATAATTATTCAAAGTGTGTGTATACATTTTTTTGAGATACCCTATATATGAAGGACTTTCCACTGGTACCCTTGCCCATCTATGCTGATCTTCCCCCCTTACCAAGAGAGTGGAGCTGGCAGATTTTGACAGTCATCTTGGGAAGGTATAGAACTCCCACCATGGCTCCTGACATAGCAAGAAGGGATTTTAATTTTGCGGGGCTTGGACTCGAGATGAAAGCATGTGTTAGAGCCTAAACTACATTTCATGTAAATAGGGCAGTTTCCTCCAGTGAACAGGCAGCACCTGAAAAAAAAAAAATGAGCCTGAAAAACAAAGATGGTTTCATGGTAGGCTTTCCTTTCTCCTTTTCTTTGTTTGTGGTTGTTTTATACTTTTAATTCTTTTTTGACTGAGGAGCTCATTTGAAAAAATACAAGGATGAATTCTACATGTTTTGGAGTAAAAATTTCAAAATTTATTGAGGATGGTCCCAAAACACAGAATTTATCAGTTAGACTCATGTACTAGGCCAGTTAGACTCATGTACTAGGCCAGTCCTCAAAGGTTCAGCTTTATTGGACATTTGTGGTACTACATAATGTTCCGAAAGAAAGAAATCACAAACAGTTTTCCTTCATGATAGAAAGAAATAGTCAAAACTTGATAGTTTCATCAATTTTTAAAATCTAGTAACACATCATTAAAGTGACCTTGATTTAATTACGTGGGTCATTACAACTTCTTTTTTGCAACTTTTATAACTATATTAAAATAATGTTGTTAATAGTTTCATGAGGCTAGGAGGAAATATATTAAATATATTTTGAAGAAATAATTGCTCCATTTTTAAAGTAGATTTTATTCCATTGCTGTGAAATGGTCATAATTTCATATATCTTTATTAGAGGGTGATTGTTTTGTATTAATGAAAAAGAAAAACAGATCAAAACAAAAATCATTAGTAATTAATGAAAACAATGTATTTTATTTCCCAGGGAATAATTATTAGTAAATATGTCACCTGGATTACCTCTCCTGTTGTACGTTTTTAATATTTAAAGGAGATGAAATATTGCTTTTTGTAAATATTTTGAGATGCAGAGTGGAGACTTTACATAAAACTCCATTTGTAGCCAAGTCTGTAACTCTTTCTGTTGAATGATTATTTTCCACGATTAATTTACTAATTTAGGATATAAAATATTTAAATAAAGCATTTCCTAAGGCTTTGTAGATTAATATAATAACATGGCTTTGTTTATTTTATATAAGCTTCACTATATTTGCTTGAAACATTAAAAACGTTAAAGGATTAGTCTTGTTTCCAAAAATTTTGTGTCCAAATGATCATTTTCACACCTTAGCCCTTTAGATGTTCCTGTTTATATATGCTGATGTTAAAGTTATAACAAAGTTTAATCCACATTGAGGATAGACTCTTCTGTAGTAAAGAAAAATGTTATTAAAAAGAGTTTAGTTTTTGAGGAAAAACGTTGGGAAGTCATTGTAATAATTCTCTCCACATTATTATTTAAATTTTATACACTTTCACTACCTCTTTAGAATGCTCTTTGATTCTTTCTGTGATCGACAACATTTTTCCTTACTCCTCTGGCTGGAGTGCCTTATTCCTTGGGGGACAGTGGTGGGCTTTGTCAGAGAGGAGTGTGTGTGACACACAGTAGGCACTCAGGAAATGGTGGTCCCTGTCCTTAGAAGCTGGCATCGGCATATCACAGTATAATACTGTATACATTTTAAAGTCTTTTTTAAAAAACATGCTTAATTCACTTTATTTATTTATTTTTCTTGTATGAAATGATGTGGTGGGTCACAGCTGGAACCTGAGGCCTCTGCACAGAAACTGCGGTGTGGGTCTTTACAAGGTGGTCAGTGAATTCCTGATAGGGAGGCGTGGTGCACAGTCTCTTTCCAGAGCTTGGGGGTGAGATAGCTGTAGGTCTTAGAGGTGGCCTTGGTGAAGTTGCCCCGATGGCAGTGCAGCCCCTGGCTGAGGTGTAGCAGTCACGGATACCAGCCAGCAGCAGCAGCCTCTTGGGCACGGGGGCTGAGACGAGGCCCGTGTCCCTGGGGGCACCATCACAGAGCCACGGCGGTGCTCACCTTACAAGCCAGTGTGGGGCTTGCCAATCTTGTTCCCCTAGTAGCCTCGCTGCACGGGACAGTCAAGAGCTTGGCTAGGAGGATGGCTTCACAGATAACAATGGCTACTTCCTCAGGGCACTTAACATCCGGACTGACATGTCCATTGTAGTCCCCCAGTGGCAACAAATGCCTTTGACCAGCACGGGTCTGCGTTTGTACTGCTTCTGTACTGGCGGGTCTGCTTTTGTACTGGCTTCATGTTCAAAACCTCTTCCTTGAGGGTTGCCTCCAGGAAAAAGTCAATGATCTCAGATCCCTTGATGGGCAAGGAGAAGAGATAGATCTCCTCCAGGGACTTGATCTTCATGTCTTTGTCCAGGCCTTGCCTCTGGGAGCTCTGCGGCCCCAGTCCTGGCCCTGAACATGACCAGTGACCCAGGCCTGGATGCCACTGCCAAATCATGCACCAAAGCCACTGCAGCCTCCCATTCCAGGGCCCTGGGCCTCCAGGCCCTTCTGCAGCACCTGCAACATCTGCCATTGGTGTTTCCTTGGAGAAGAAATGGAAGTCTTTTCGCCTACGTTTTTAAACTGTCACCAAGGATCACAGCAGGGAACCCTATCCTGTTTTATGGTTTATAGTTCAGGCAACTAAGTAGGCTTTACTCAAGGTCACAGGTCAATTCTGTATATTTCTTAATGTCTATTCCATTATACAGTTTTAGTTTGCTCAGGCTGCCATAACAAATTGCCACGACTGGGTGGCTTAAACAACAGATCTTTTTTTTTCTCTCAGAGTTCTGGAGGCTGGAAGTCTGAGTTCACGTTGCTGGTAGGGTTGGTTTCTAGTGAGACCGCTCTTTATTTCTTGCTTGCAGATGGCCATCTTCTTGCTGTGTCCTGACATGACTTTTTCTCTGTGTGTGTACCCTGGTGTCTTTTCCTTTTCTTATAAGGACATTAGCCCTACTGGATTAGGGCTTAAGACTTCACTTAACCTTAATTACCTCCTTGAAGTTCCTATTTCCAAATATAGTCACATTTGGGTTTAGGGCATCAATTTATGAACTTTGGGAATACACAATTCAGTGTTCACCATAAAAAAATTTTTTTTTGGACTTCCGGGCAAGATGGCGGTATATGCGGTACTTGCCTCCTCCCACAACCACATCAAAATTACAACTATACTATACAACAGCCATCATTCAGAACTGCCTGAAATCTGGCTGAATAGTAGTCCGACAACTAAGAAATTAAAGAAGAAGCCACATTAAGACTGGTAGGAGTGGGGAGACATGGAAAAGGCTAGTCCCACACCCAAGTGTGGCAGAGAAAAATCAGGAGGGAGCGCTGGCCAGTCCTGTCGACGCATGCACTGAAGGGTCGCGGGTTTGATTCCCACTCAAAGGCACTCATACCTGGGTTGCAGGTTCAATCCTCCACCTGGTCAGGGCTCATGGTGCTGAAGGAAACCAATTGATGTAACTCTCTCACATCGATCATTCTCTCCCTTTCACCTCCCTCCCTCCCTTTCTCTCTCCTACTCTCTCTAAAACACAATGGGAGAAATATCCTTGGGTGAAGATAAAAAAAAGATTTTTAAAAAAAGGGAGGGATATCTCAGCTAGAAGCCCCACACCAGGCCCCCCAGCCCAGGGTTCCAGTGCCAGGAAGAGAAGTCCCCATAACTTCTGGCTGTAAAATCCAGAAAGGATTGAGGTTGAGGGAGACTGATGCTGCTGGAGTCCCAGGCAGTTCTTCTTAAAGGGCTCCAAATGCACCAACTTAACTCAGAGTCACTCCCTCTGAGCTCCAGTGCTGGGGCAGCAGCTTGAAAGGTACCAGAAACATAGAGGGAGGAACTGAATTGTTCAGCATAGGTGAGAGAGCTGGGAGGGTGGCTTTCTCCCATACAGAAGTGCTAGCAGAGGCCATTGTTCCTTTGATGAGCCCTTCCTCCACACAGAGCCATCAGCCGGGCACCATATCTGACACTCCATCAACCTGGCTATCACTGTTTGCCCCGCCCTGGTGATTCACTGAGGTCCTGCCCCACCCAACTTTCAGGCTCACCCAAGCTGTTTCCAGTGGCTCATGCTTCAGATTTTCCTAAAATCTCTCAAACAAGTAGCATCTGGCCTCAGCATGCCCCCTCTTGCTAAGTGGCTCAGTCCTGCACTAGCAGCAGCTGGCTTTGGTTTGCAGCTTTGCCTCACCTGGGCACCTCCAAGACCACCACAAGTAGCAGCTATCTGCAGATCGCTTTGAGCTCATGCCATTTGGCCCTGGGCAGAACACAGGTGGCAGTTGGCCCTGGCCTGCACCTCAGGGGAGGCCCAGAGCCAGCGTACACAGAGGACAGCTTCAGATCACGTCAAAGTATTGCCACCCAGCAACCTCCACATGTGACACAGTCAAGGGCCGGGCTCCTCAGGCATCAGAGCCCTACTGAATAAGTCCTGCTCTGTGGGGTGGTGATCCACTGTGGTCGGAGATCAGTGGCCAGTGGTTGGTGGTCACAGCCAGCCCTTACAGCTGATCAGCCTGGGAGTAAATCTCTCCCATTGATGTGCCAACAATAATCAAGGCTCAACTACATGAGGAGGATATACATAGCCCACATGGGGCACACCTCAAGTGCCCAGCTTGGGTGATCAGGGAGGCTGTGCCAGTGGACTCAGAACACCTGCTGCACTAGGCCAGTCTACCAAGCCTGGGAGACATAGCAGCTCTGCTTAATATATAGAAGCAACACAGGGAGGCTGCCAAAATGAGGAGACAAAGAAACATGTCCCAAATGAAAGAACAGAACAAAACTCCAGAAAAAGAACTAAACAAAATGGAGACAAGCAATCTACTAGATGCAGAGTTCAAAACAGAGTTAAAAGGATGTTCAATGAACTAAGTGAAAACCTCAACAGCATAAAAAAGGACCAGTCAGAAATGAAGGATACACTAACTGAAATGAAGAATAATTTACAGGGAATCAATAGTAGAGTAGATGAAGCTAAGAATCAAATCAGTAATTTGGAATATAAGTAAGCAAAAAAAACATCCAATCAGAACAGCAAAAAGGAAAAAGAATAAAAAAATGAAAATAGTAGAAGGAGCATCTGGGGCAACTACAAACATACCAACATTTGCATCATGGGGATGCTGGAAGGAGGAGAGAGAGAGAGAGAGAGAGAGAGAGAGAGAGAGAGAGAGAGAGACAGGAGAGAGAGAACATATTTGAAAAAAAATGACAGAAAACTTCCCTAACCTGGTGAAGAAAGTAGTCATACAAGTCCAGAAAGTACAAAAGGTCCCAAACAAGAGGAACACAAAGAGGCCCGCACCAAAATACAATCATAATTAAAATGTAAAAAGTTAAAGACAAAGGGAGAATCTTAAAAGCAGTAAGGAAAAAGCAGTCAGTTACTTTCTACAAAGGAGCTCCCATAAAAATGTCAACTGATTTCTCAACAGAAACTTTGCAGGCCAGAATGGATTGATAAGAAATATTCAAAGAGATAAAAAGCAAGGACCTACAACCAAGATTACTCTACCCAGCAAAGCTATTATTTAGAATCAAAGGACAGATAAAGAACTTCCCAGACAAGAATAAGCTAAAGGAGTTCGTCACCACCAAACCAATACTACATGAAATGTTAAAGGGTCTTCTTTAAGAAAAATAAGAAAATAGGGCTGTTGGTGGCTGAACCAGGAAGCAGGCATTCAGAGGGAAGTACGTGGATTTAAGTCCCATGGGATTTATTGTAAGGTCTTTATCTAGTTTTTTAAAGTTTTTAAAAATATTTTTTTATTTATTTCAGAGAGGAAAGGAGAGGGAGAGAGAGATAGAAACATCAATGATGAGAGCGAATCATTGATTGGCTGCCTCCTGCACATCCCCCAGTGGGGATTGAGCCTGCAACTGGGGCACATGCCCTGACTGGGAATCGATCCCTGACCTCTGGATTCATAGGTCAAGCTCAACCCCTGAGCCACTCCAACCGGGCTTGTAATGTCTTTAATGCTTGTTTACATTATAGCAGGTATCAGAATTTCATTGTTGAGGCTGAATAATATTCCATTGTATGTATATACCACATTTTGTTTATCCATTCATCTGTGCATGGACATTGAGGTTTTCACCTTTTGGCTATTGTGAGTAATGCTGCTATGAACATGGTTGTGCTGTGTATTGAATTTTTATGTTTATATATTATCTTTAGTAGAACAGTGTTTTATTAATCTCATTTCTACCCAGCATTTAGCAATGCCAGGAGTGTGGCATGTAGACTCTCAACATTGACATGTGAATGAAGAACTTATAGTTGATTTATTTTATTTTTATTTAAGAAACTAGGGGCCCAGTGCATGAATTCATGCACCTTGAAAGGAACTGTGGGCTGTGAGGCTGCGGGGGGCACAGGGGTGGGTCTCGGCCCATCCTCCGGGCCCTCAGCTGGCCCCTCCCACCACAGTTCCCAGTCCTCTGTCTGTTGGCAGCCCTGATCCCACCGCTGCTCCCATGAGCTGATGGCATCGGCTCCGGTCGCACCCACTACTGGCGCTAGCCCCAATCACTCAGCACCATTAGTGGGTGTGAGTGGCGGCTGCTGGCCCCGATCACCCCTCAGGAGCAGGGGGAGGTGCAAAAGCCCTCAGGAGCGATCGGGGCCGGCAGCGGGTGTGAGCAGAACTGGTGCCAGCAGTAGGTGCAAGCGCTGGGCTGGACTGCAGTGCGCGGGAGCAACGAATTTTTAGTAACCACCAGACGCTCATCCCCGATGACAGCAACTGGCGCCCCACCTTCATCCGGTGCCCCCACTCACCTACTCCACCATCCTGTTGTGGCTGATGCCTGCCATGGTCCACGCACGCTCCCTAGTGGTCAGCACATGTCATAGCGACTGGTTGTTCGGTTGTTCTGCAGTTTGGTCTATTTGCATATTAGCCTTTTATTATATAGGATACTTGTATCATACAATCTAAATGCTTCTAAAAAATTAACTCACCTAATTTTACTGAAAACTGTGAGGTCTAAAGCTACCATAAAGCCTATTTTATAGATAAGGAAAGTGAGGCAGAGTTCAGTTAGTGGTAGAGCTGGAGATTTGAACCCAGAGTAGGTCTTGACTCTTAGCCACCCTGCTATGATGTCTCCTTAGTCCAGTTGACTGGGCTGGCATATAATCCAGGTGAGTGGAAATCGTAAGAATTGCTAGGGGAATTCAGAAGAGAAACACTTCTCATAAATGCTCTTTTATGTCAAAATAGTGAGGACTGCATTTTAGATTCAGAGGAGTTTGGCTAGAAGGAAGATCTAGAAAGAACAAAGTAAAACACCCCCCTGCCCCCCAAAATTATCTAACCAACCAAATCCAAACCTGCTATTTCCATGTGTGAAAACTATGGCGAAGATATGTAAACAATCTGAGCTGCAGTAGGGTGATTAGATGGTGATCAGAAACTGCTGGTGGGGTGCACCTCTCCCAAGTAGTACTTTTTCAATCATGTTTCAGGCAGTGTATCAGCATTGTGTAGACAATAAAAGTGTGTTAGAAGAAAAAACTGTGGAAGCAGGTCCCTGAACTATGTAGAGAGGGTGGCAAAGGGTGGTCCAGGTGTGTCAGACGCTGCTCCCTCATTGGACAGTGCAGCCCCTGCCCAGTTTGCTCCCCTTCATGTCGGCACCTGCAGCCCCTCATCAGAGTAGAGGGTCAGTGCCCGTTCCGTAACAGGATGCTTGTTGTAACTCCAAGATGGTTCCTGTCTGCTCTAGGGCACAGATGTCCAGATCCATCCTTCATTTATTATATTCCTTTCCCCCATCCCCTCCCAAGGTGGGGAGGGCTGAGGAGTGGCTCCGGTTTAGGACAGTTGTCCGTGTCAGCAGTGCACAGCAGAATCATGATTGTGGGGCCCTCCATTTAGCATCACCCCTTTGTGTCTGGTCTGCTGTCGTCGCACCTACTCCACCTTTAACCGGCTCCTGGTTATGGCAAATCTGCCGCCTTCCTCTGCAGAGTGTCCCGTTTCAGTTTTTCTGCTCCTATTGGTTTCTAGCTCTGCACATGGTCACAGCGGCATCTGTGTAAATCTCACTAATGGTTTCTGACGTTTCCAGGTTCCTCGGGACAAGAGGCTGCTGTCTGTGAGCAAAGCAAGTGACAACCAAGAAGATCAGGACAAAAGGTATCGTGTGAGTTAAAGGAAGATGCCTGGCTTCCAAAAATCTCTTGTTCGATGTTTTTGTTTACTTGTTTTTTGTTTTTCAAACAGCACTAAACTATAGAAGATAGGGTCATAGCCTCCTCTAACTGTCTTTTGGAGTCTGGGCCAAAACCCGATCTCTCAGTAGGGAGAGAAAATTGCATTTTTTTGATTGTGCATCCGAAGGGTCACGAGCAGGCTCTTGATATACCTACCCGCTTCCGAGGAGGCTGAAAGTCCCCATAGTTAGATAGCCCACTGCCGAGGTGAGGTTTCTATTACTCCCACGGCTGTATCACTGTGATCAGGCTCCTGAGGGGGTCAGACACTTGGAGCTTGCTTTTGATGAGGTAGAGGAAGAGGCTCTGGGTAGCAGTGGACACTGTCAGGGAGGAGGCACAGATGTCAGGGAGATCATTACATAGTACTCCTTTCCTGCAATCTTGACATAAGAACCAATTGGAAAACAGGATACAGTCCTACAGATTGAAGTTAAAAAGGAAAAAAAAAAGTTTTATTTCGGAGGAAGTGCTATTTGGAATCCGCAATTTGTATCATTTCAGTCCTGCCTTAGGTACGCTTACTCATCTGGTCCCGGGCAGGACTTCAGGCCTCCCTGAAGGGACAGACCCCTTGTGGTATGTCCGTGGTGACTGGCGTGTCACCTCTTTTTGACCAAGATGATCTAGACATAAGGAGGAAACTAGAAGGGACTGAACCATCTTGCTCAGCTACTTCTTCCAAAGCGGCCAAATACATCCCTTCTGCAGGTTTTTTCAAATGGAAATATGAAGCCAGGAGAAATGAAATCCCCTGCTGGCACTTATGTCAGACAGAAATGAAATCCCCTGCTAGCACTTATGTCAGACTCTTACCTGGCCTTGTTAGGAACTGCTTGTGACATTATGATCTTATTATATGACTAGCAGTGGGGGCCACCCCACCAACTAGCAGCCCTAAGCTGTGCATCATCTCCAAGGTGTAGTGTACCCCAGCAGATGATTATGACTAGCTGCATCTGATTTGCAGGTCTGCAGGGACCTGCTGATGCCCCACGCTGCCGTGGGCCCTGGGTCCCGGTTGGCAGTAGTGATGACAGGGAATAGGAAGCTGCCACTCTTCAGGTCCTGTAACTTTTCCTCCATCTAGCCACTATTTATTAAGCTAACCTATGCTGTCTGCAAGGTGCCATATCAGCAATCATAGAGGGATCGGGGCCCAAATGAGTCTCGGATGTGTACTCTGTCTGCATCATAATAGACAAAAGAACCATGTTTTATTAAAGCATTTTTTGGAACACCTTTCAAGTGACAGGCGCTCATTGTATTTTAATGGTTATTTTTGTGATTTTAATGGAATACCTTTAAGAAAGCTGGCAGTGAGGGATCCACAAAACCACCTTGTAGAGACTAATTGTGACTTAGTAGACGCTGGCTGAATGGAATTTGGGAGGATATCATTTGATCGGCGGTGCATTCATGAATTAAGGTGCCAGGTGCTAACATGATATCATTACAACTGCGTACAGAAGTTGCTTCTTTGGAAAACAGACTTTCAGTGACATAATCCAAAATTTTTTTAAAAAGTATATTGAATGCACCGTTCTTAGCATTGCATTTTTCTCCTTTTATAATATTTGGTTCAGTTTTAAATTATATTGCAGGTGAGTCAGTATCTCACAATAATTCTTACTTTGTTTTAATCATCCATTTCTTGGATGTCTTTCTAGAACAGTGGTTCTCAATCTTCCTAATGCCGCAAACCTTTAATACAGTTCCTCATGTTGCGGTGACCCCCAACCATAAAATTATTTTCGTTGCTACTTCATAACTGTGATTTTGCTACTGTTATGAATCGTCATGTAAATATCTGATAAGCAGGATGTATTTTCATTGTTACAAATTGAACATAATTAAAGCACAGTGATGAATCACAAAAACAATATGTAATTATATATGTGTTTTCCGATGGTCTTAGGCGACCCCTGTGAAAGGGTCGTTTGACCCCCAAAGGGGTCGCGACCCACAGGTTGAGAACCGCTGTTCTAGAAGTTCTCCCGCATCAGCTTTGAAAGCCAGTGCTGTTCTACAGAGGCTCAGCTGCATGTTGTAGGATGCTGCTGAGCCTGTTATGTCCTCATCCTATAATAACGTCGGAGCTAGATTTATACAACTCCATCGTTTGCTTATCTCTAAGAACACCAAAAATCTCCTGACTTACGTTTTTGTTTAGAATTCCGGCATTTTATATGAATTAAAGAATGAATAAATGTGGGCTAAAATGAACTCTTTAACTATAGAGGAGTTGGTTAACTTGTCATATTTTGGCAAAGCCATTAAGACTACACTAGTTCCAAGCCCAGAGGAGTGGAAACTGGGTAATTGCTCTGGTAGCTAATAAATGTAGACCAACACTTCCACGCTCAACTTGCAGGACATTACCCACCAGTATTAATAGTTAATCCTCCACAAGAAGGTCTGGGGTAAAATGAGTTTCAGAAATTCTGGGTTACAATTAAACAGGTGAAGGAACGCCTGGGGGGCCTTTACCGTGTTCCTGGTGTTTGTGACCCACCAGGGTGGTCTTGTTATGGCAAAGAGTTTTTTTGTTTTTGTTTTAATGCTGATTTTATCATGGGACTCCTTTCTTTGAGGAACATCTATTAACATTCCATGCAAATGTTCTAAATAATGGGGTTTAGGAAATGCTGATATAAATGGGTGGTCTGGGTTTTGGCATCCTCCAGCTAACTGGATTCAGATTAAACATAATTTCTTAATTTTCACTGTGTCCTCTATACAGATTCAGCGCTTGATTTGGCCACGAAAGCAGGTTATTACTTCAAGCCAGAATGTTTGTAGACTTGCGATTTTATTCTTTAAAGGGTTATTTTCTAGAATGATTTGTACAGATCTGTGACAGGCTCAGAGACGTGTAGATATTTTTTCTGTTGGCTGTGTTCATGCGGAGCCATTCTTTCCTCCAGCTTCACTTTGAAGTTTTATCTGAAAAATCAAAGCTGAAATACCAAGTCCTGCTTGAGAGTTAGGCAAGCTCAGAAGCGAATGGACTTCCTTTATAGAGAGGAGCCAAGAGAGCTCAACTCTTGGGAGGACCAATTTTATTAGAATATCTCTCTCTGTGAGAGATGCTGGGAAGCCCTACAAGGAACATGCTAGTTTAAATAAAGCAGACATCGGGGACAGGGCTCCATGCAAGACATGTATTTTCTCTGTATATCCATCAGAGTAATCAATAAATAAGTGAGAGGTGGCCTCAGATTTTACTGACCACAGAGACTTTGCTAGTAAAATCATTTTGTTATCAATAATAATCTTCCATTAACCAGTCTCTCTCTGCTTCTGCTCTCTCCCAGAGTTCTTTAGTGTAAATGAAAATACTTCATTCTAGCCTGGCAAGAATTAATTTTCTAAATCCTCCTTTCTCTTTGTACCAGCCAGGAGGTCTGAGATCTGAGAGATCTTCTTTTATAGTTACACCACTTCCTTAAGCCCCGAATGTAATTCAGTGCTAAGGCTATGCGTGAGCTCATGTTACTCTTTCATTTAGTGAAAATATTTAAATGATAAATTCTCACTTCTTACTTTTCCTACAATTTCTAAATTTTAGTGTAGTCCACAGGGAAGTGGAAAATATCCTTTTCACCCTCCCTCAAATGACCATATTAGTTCTCCTGCCTTTTTAAATAAAACTATTTTAAAATGTTTTCTTTTGAAAGTTTTCAAACATCTGCAGAAGTAAAGAGGACCCTGTAGTGACCCCCAAATGCCCATCTGATCCTCTTGATTCTGCAGTGATGACGCTTGTTACACTTGCTTAATCTCTACCTTTTCTCTTCCCTTCCTTTTCTTTTTTCGACGGCAATAGAATTTAAAATAAGTCATGTCATTTTACCGCAACTCCTTCTGATTTGTATATCTAAAAAAACCCAGGACACTTCATTACATAATCTCAAAATCCTTACCACCCCTAACTAAATTAACATATTTCCTTAATATCACCTGACGCCCAGTCCATATCCAATTGCCTCAAAAATCCTGTTGCCTCATAAATGCCTCTTTGGTTTGTTCAGATCGGGATCCAAACAAGACCTTCTCATCATATTTGATTGTTATGTCTTTTAAATTTCTGCTAGTCTAGAGTAAGCCCCCATCCTTCTTCCTTTTTCATGCCTCTGACTTACTGAAGCAGCCAGGTCAGTAGGACGTGCGTGCGGCATTCTGGTTTGTCTGATCGCTTCTTTATGATGTTGGCTAAGTCTTTCTTCCAGCTCCTGTGTTTCCCGAGAGCTGGAAGTTAGATGTAAAGGCTTGCCTAGAATTAAGGTCAACTTTTTTTTTTTTTTAAAGTAATAGCACTTTCTAGGTGGGGCTGATTGCAGGAGGCACACACGTGTAGTTGTCCTCCTAGGGATGCAGAGAGCCTTTGGATCCCATTGTGAAGTTCGCCATCAGCCTCTCCTGATTATGATACGTTCATACCCACTGACTATCGCCTGCAACCGTTATTTTATCAAGGGTTGCAAAATGGCGAGCTTTCTAACTCTATCCTATTTTGGGGTGGGTTTCAACGCACAGAAACTGTCTTGGCAGCGGCGAAGCCCAGAGTAACTTGAGCGGAGGAGAGAACCGAGTCCAGGTCCTAAAGACTGTCCCCGTGAACCTTTCCCTAAACCAAGACCACCTGGAGAATTCGAAGCGGGAGCAGTACAGCGCCAGCGTCCCCGAGAGCCCGGCCATTATCCCCGTGTCGGGGATCACGGTGGTGAAAGCCGAAGATTTCACGCCGGTTTTCATGGCCCCGCCCGTGCACTATCCCCGGGGAGACGGGGAGGAGCAGCGCGTGGTGATCTTTGAACAGACTCAGTACGGTGCGCCCGCCATGGCCAGCCACGGCACCTACCTCAAGGATGACCAGCGCAGCACCCCGGACAGCACTTACAGCGAGAGCTTCAAGGACGGAACCTCCGAGGTGAGTCCCCGCGCTTTCATTAGAACCTAAATCCAGAACCCCCAGCTAACTTCATTTTAAATTTAGAAACACATTTTATTTAAGATCTGTTGAATTTTTTTTATTTTTTAAATATGTTTTTATTGATTTTAGAGAGCGAGGAAGGGAGAGGGATAGAGAGAGAGAAACATCGGTGAGAGAGAAACACATCCATCGGCTGTCTTCTGCACACCCCCACTGGGGATCGAGCCACAGCCGCCACCAGGCAACCCAGGAAAGTGTCTCCACCGGGAATCGAACCAGTAACCTCTTGGTTCAGGGGTCCAACGCTCAACCACTGAGCCAAACCGGCTGGGCCCCTCAGCTAACTTTTGTTCTCTATTTACTTTTAAAGTGGGATAAATGAATTGAACTGTGAGTTGACGGCTATTTTTAAAAATGTGTTTGTGTCTTTTATTATGAGCAGGTTTTAATAAACCATTGGTCTAGGTATGTGGAGGAATATTTTTTTTGACGCTTAGCTGACAGATTCCTTTGTTTTAGTTTTGATCTTAAAAATTAAATATTTATAAGGAATGAAGAGATTTTTGTGTGGAAACTTCCTATTTTTTAAAGTTTTTACCTTGACCTCTTCTAGTTTGTAACCTTCCCAAAGGGTAGCTAAAGTTGTCTGCCTATTCTTTTAAAAAACAATATAACTTTCTTCGACCTTGTCTGATTGAATATTCAAGAAAGAATTTGTATTTTCAATAATCAAGTGTGTGTATATGTACTTTGTACCTATTCTTCTCCTGTGCCCATAGAATTTACAGAAACAGTGATCTCCGCTTGCTTGTTTGTTTTAAAATCACTCCACATGGGAATGTAAGGTACATGCTTTTTCACTAAAGGGTTGCCCTGATGTTTTTCTTACATGGTGTAGAAATATTCCATTAGTCACAGAAGAGTCCGTGGATGTTGTCCAATGTCAACGAACCATCATGCTATTTGGGGGATGTGTTATCAGTTGTGTTTGTGTTGTAGATAAAGAGGCTGGTGAAAGGAAGCTATTGTATTTGGGGTTTTATTTTTAGGTGCATGAGAAAGTAACTTACCAGAAACTATATATGAAGATTATTCCCACTGTATTTGGAATATTTTAGCTGCTCTCCTGGTCTTGGAAATCGGTGTTTACCTTACATATTGTATTTTAATCTGATGTGAATTAAATAGAATGCTCTATTATGATCTTTAGCTGTGGCATTGCCAACAGGCTATAGATTAGGTAGATGAGCTCAGTAACCTCACCAAGTAAATTTCACTAAGGAAAATTTGTCTAAAATCTAGTATTCTTTTAGGAATATTATTAAAATGTCTAAGACCCTTGTTGAATGAGCAGGTTTCATTCACTAGTAGAGACTGACTCGTGTGTGTGTGTGTGTGTGTGTGTGTGTGTGTGTGTGTGTATAGTGGTATCAGGAAGGGAGTAGTTTGGCCTAAATAATTAAGAAATATATAGATGTGCTAAATCAATGGCGATGTTGGCTGTCTGCTTGCCTTTAGGCATCCTACAAATTATATCGAAAGATTTCCAAACAGTTTTGAAAACTTGGTAACTGTAGCCAGAATGGCCCAGCATTTCGGTTCTAATTCTTCATACTAAATCATTTAGGGCCATGTGACCCATTAGTGTGAGCATGTCTCATGAAGGATGGTGATAGATTCCAAGTGGACTCTACATTTAATTTTTTTAAGTTTGAAAGATAATGTAACAGAATTAGGGAAAAAATTTAAACTTGAGGATAGTAATTCTGTGTCTAAAACATATCGATTATTTTTTTCATAGTTCTTGTTCACATGCACTAATAGTTATTGGAGTGATTATTTCAGTCAGCATATAGACAAATCTCTTTGAGTCTGAACAGTTGTAGTATATCACACCTTTTCATATCACCTGGGGGATTAGAATCATAGACGTTATTAGTCCAATATGTTTTAGTAGGGTAGCCTATCCTCAGGCTGCAGAGCTCTATGGCATGGACAATAAATTTATTCAAGGCCATGTTTATTAATTCTGGTTCACCCTGTGTTGTTGCAGGTTATTACATATTCCTTCAAAGATTTTGGAAATGCATCCCCTCTATCTCTAAAATACTTCCTTAAATATCTTTTTCATCATGCTATCCTCATTCTCCAAATTTCCCTAATTCTTAACTAAGTATAAATACCTTTTCATAAATTCATCCTGTCTAATAGAACTTTCTGCAATGATGGAAATTGTTTATGTTGTCCCAGATGGTAGCCACTACTTCCATGTGTCAGTGTTGTATTTGAAAGGTGCCTGGTTGACTGAGGAACTGAATGTTTAACTTTATTTAATTCTAATCAATGTCAGCACGTTTGGCTAGTGGCTACTGTAGACTTTCAGGTCCTTCCTTCATAACCAGGGCAGGCCTATATCCTTGACTCCATCTATGTACCACATTTATACCTATCATTTTGTCTTGAATCATGGTGGTCCTCTCTCACCCCATTACTTTCTTTTAATTTCTCCAGTAAAAGGTTCTCTTTGGCTCCAAGGGTCTGAGCAAAGTTCACAGACTCCATGAAATCTTCTAATATTGCTGGTTTTCCTTTCCTGGCAATGCCCATTCTGTGCTTTTCCAGTCAGGACACCTGCATGAATAAATGAGTGATTCAACATAGCCTTTTATAGTTAGTCATTTGCTGTACTTTTGTTGTATTTTTGTTTCTTTTGTTGTTTTTATGTGAATTTACCCACCAATTTTTATCTCTCTGAGGACAGTGCCGTATAGTTTTTCTATATTTCTCCTGGCACCAAGAAGATGATAACGCCTCAAAAAATTCCCATTAAATGCTTTGCTGATTAATTGATTGATTGATTGATTATAAAAGAAGCTTAAATCTGAATCTTTGATTCTCTGTCATGAACACATGGCTTCTCAAATAGCTTCCCGGAACAAATTAAGTTAAAAAATCGAGGTTCCACTGTATAACGCTTACTGTTCTTATACTTCATTTGCATATTTAGTCCTTCTAATCACTATAAGCAGGCATTTTACAGGTGGAGAAAGTATGGCCCTTGCTTCAGTTCACACAGCCAGCAGGCAAGAGAGCTAGAACTTGACCCTACACAGTCCTGCTCTAGAAACTATGCTCCAAACCACTCTACTATAATGCTTGGACTATGATGTGTATAATTACTGTTCCAGTAACTCAGATTCTCTGACTTGGAATAAGCATTAGAGGTAATAGAAAGTGGAAGAGATGTTTTATATGTTTGAGGAAACAGTTTCCAGGACCTGCAAACACTTTAAGAACACCTGCAGACGCGTGAGAAATACATAAAGTACAAATGCTTTTTGTTGAGGGTAGTTCCCATTGTGCAGGCGATGTGTGGGTTCTGCGCACAAATGGTAGCCCTTTTCACTACAGCTGAAAGTGTAATACCCAAAAATATAATTGTCCTTTCTAAAGTGAGGACAAAACAGTTTGGATACATTTATCACTTTTTAAAATGTGTAATAATGTCTCACTTCTTGGTTTTAATTTCTATAACTTGGGTATTTTGTAGAAATTTCGGAGTGCTTCAGTCGGTGCTGAGGAATACATGTATGACCAGACATCAAGGTAGGTTACCAGGAGATGCCCCTGGAAACTGATGAACGGATGAGCCTTTAAATGTACCCCCAAGCCCTAGCTGGTTTGGCTCAGTGGCTAGAGCGTTGGCCTGCGGGTTGAAGGGTCCCAGGTTTGATTCCGTTCAAGGGCATATACTAGTACATGCCTGGGTTGCGGGCTCGATCCCCAGTAGGGGGCATGCGAGAGGCAGCCAATCAATGATTCTCTCTCATCATTGATGTTTTGATGTTTCTATCTCTCTCTATCTCCCCCTTCCTCTCTGAAATCAATAAAAATATATTTTAAAAAAAAGAAAGTAAATGTACCCCCAAGTTATACTTTCATATATATTTTATTGATTTCAGTGAGGAAGGGGGAGGGCTAGAGAGATCCCTGAAATTATATTCAGAACCATTTATGTTCATATGTGCTTTTTTCTGGGAAGAGGGTTCACAGCTTTCTTCTCATTTTCAAACAGCCTGTGCCCTAGACAAGTCGCAAGCTACTGGTGTAGGCAGTCCTGAATATCCTGTCCAGGCCATGAATTTTATGATTCAGTGGCTATATTGGAATTGCTTATACAAAATGACAGTGGAATTGATTCTGTCTTGAATGATTTATTTCCCACCTTGGTCTAAGACATATTCTGGAATGTTTTTAGTTTATCAGCTTAAGCCTATGATTTTTATCATGTAAGAGGAATATTATTCTGTCCTTCAAATTGTTTCTCATTATAAAAATTTAAAAAAATCAGACATTGCAAAAATGTTCAACATAGGAAGCAAGAGTTGCCAGTAATCTTGTAAGCCATTTTAAGGGCTAAAAAATAGTTAGACTCAATGAAGAGATTCTGATGATTCAGAAAATACACAGTTTTTGTTATTGTGTCATCTGTGGTGTAGCAGCAATAAATATTTCTGAATGAGCATGTTTAAAGATATTATGATTCATACCCGCTGCTCATTTTAAACAATTGATTTTTTTCTTCCAAGTTGGGAAAACGAGTGTTTTTGTTTTTTAAGTTAAACCATATTTTTAAAATATTAGGGAAATCATTTAGAGCAATAATTTGCAACCATTTTCTGTAATGGGCTACCTAGTAAATATTTTAGATTTGGTGGCTTGCAGTCACAGCCACTCAATTCTGCTATGCAGTGTGAAAGCAGCCATGGAGAAGCACCATCCACATTCACTAAACGAAGGACTGTAGCTGTGTTCCAATAAAACTTTATTTACAAAAACAGTCAATGAGCTGGATTTGGCCCATGGACCGTTGTTTGCACATACCTGTCATGAGTGCTTCTGCAGGCTTAGGAAACAAAACACAGAAATAAAAAAATACTCCCTGTTATGGAACTAGATGTTTAGTAATGAATGTTTAGTAGTTTTGAGTTTTGGGTTTTCACATTTTGAAGTTTTTAAAAGTAGAATATATTTGCAATATCTCGGTGAGACAAACAGAAGGCGATTTACATGTATGTGAATTGAACAAAAGCATTCACACATTTGGTTTGTGACGAGGATAAAAGTGGCAAACTCTCTAAGTTCTTCAACTTCAGGCATTGTCTATTGCCAGCTAAGACCCTAGCACGGCCTCGCACCATTGGCCAGGCACATCATGGACTTCCTCCCCTTCCAAACCATCTGGTTTATGGGCCACTATTAAGAATGCTGTCTGTATACCTTGTGTTAGCAGTGACCTTTGGTCTGGCCTCATCTCTTTTGCCATCTGCTGTGTTTTGTCTCTGAAACAGAGTAAATATTGGTTAATATTCCTACCAAGCGATAATCCATGTGAAATTGATCAGTAGTGTTCCAGTGAGTGACTCTGACCACTGCTCGTTTTCTGTTCCACAGCGGCACGTTTCAGTACACCCTGGAGGCCACCAAGTCTCTCCGTCAGAAGCAGGGGGAGGGCCCCATGACCTACCTCAACAAGGGACAGTTCTACGCCATAACGCTCAGCGAGACTGGCGACAACAAATGCTTCCGACACCCCATCAGCAAAGTCAGGGTACGGGCCGCGTTTATCCAGTCAACCAGAGGGACCCGAGGAATGCAGTTGCTACCTCAGAGCCTTGTGGGAAGGGTGTGGAAAAAAATTCTAAAATAAATAACTCCAGAACAAATGTCAGAGAGTTGGGGCAAGAGAACTGATTGGCTCGCAGTTTATCATTTTAATCAGTAACCAATAAGCCCCGGGCAAGGGACGCGTTTGGAACATGCTTTCTGAACGTATCCAAGGAATTTTCCCAGCTCCATTCATGGCCTGGGTGCTACCTCGCTGCTGCCGCTGTTGTTTGCAATCAGTCTGTTTTAATTTTTCCAGTGAGCAGCTGTAAGTCAGAACATTTTTCTACATATTTGCTGCTGCTTTCTTTTCTGTAAAGGAGGATGCAGTACATCTGTGTCCCTGGAGCCTTTGCAACTTTGGTCAAAAGCCCTCGCAGCCCAAGGCTTACTCAGGAGCCAAGGGGCGAGGCATGCTCTGACCCCTCCCAGGAGTGACGTGGAGGAATGTTCATGTTCATGAGTGTTGGTCCTATTTGTGGGAAATGAAAGTGCCCTGGAAGCCTGCCAGCTTCTGGCACTCTCACTCCTGCCAAGAAAGGGAGGGAACTGGTAATCCCTCTCTACTGAAAAGGAAAAGTATAGCAGAGCTCTGAAAAGAGGTTGAAGGACACTCCTGCCCTGTTGTAAAATGATTTGTGCGACCAGCGTGTAAAATGCTACGGAGGAGAAATTATGAAGGAATATAAATCAACGAAATATTCTTGTGGAGTGGTGGGGAAATGTCCACTAAGAAGTATTTGGGATATGGAGTGAGAAGGGAGAGTCATATCCCTGAGACTGTAATTAGGGGTTCTTTGGTCTTGTTTATGTGTTTGTTTTTGGTACCTTCTTCATTGTCTAAATGACAGTGAATTATCACAGACAGTATTTAGCTTAATGAGGTTGTTTATCATTGAGAACCGAAAGGAGTTTTTGGATGATTAGTTTCTCAAGCTCATTTTTAAAGCACATCACACATTGTATTGAAATAAAAAACATAGTGGACCTTGTGTCTTTTGGTCTATGAAATATCTGTGACATACATCTGTCTTCATCAATATGAACTCATCTTTTACTATTCTTCTCATTACTTTAGCATTTCTCTCATTAATCCAGTATTCCAGCCTCAGGCACTTCATTAGGCCAGAAATGGATACTTCCTCCTTTATAAATGGTGCCAGATTCTATATTTAAGATAAGAAATTTCAAAAATATGCTTGTTTTTAGTACAAGAAAAATATTTTTTTTTGGTATTCCTACTTACCTCACAAAATATTACATTTTCTGGTAATTGGTTTATCTGGTTGTTTACGACTCAGGGTAAAAATAATGTAGGATTTTTTTTTCTATGCGCTGTTCTCATTTCCAATCATTTCTTTAAACATATTTTTTATTGATTTCAGAGAGGAAGGGAGAGGGAGAGAGAGATAGAAACATCAATGATGACAGAGAATCATTGATTGGCCCCATACTGGGGATCAAGCCTGCAACCTGGGCATGAACCCTGAGGGGAATCAGACCATGACCTCCTGGTTCATAGGTTGATGCTCAACCACTGAGCCACGCTGGCCGAGCTCCAATCATTTTTTTAAGTTGGCTCATTTTAAAACAAAACCATGTAACTGAGCATGTCTGGGCCTTTGTAAAGCAAGAAAAGCAGCATTACAGAAACGCACCACTGGTAGAACTTCCTGAATGGAGACCGTGCGAGCAGCCGAGGCCCAGAACAAAAAGTAAGTTCCATTATTCTCGCCTCCGCAGAGCGTGGTGATGGTGGTCTTCAGTGAAGACAAGAACCGTGACGAGCAGCTGAAGTACTGGAAGTACTGGCACTCCCGGCAGCACACGGCGAAGCAGAGGGTCCTCGACATCGGTGAGTTGGCCTCGGCCTCCCTCTCGGTCTGTGGCGAACTGACAAGTTGTCATGATGCACAGGAGGTCCCCAGCACAGAAGTCACAGCCAGGACCCACATAGCTCTCCTGATGTGCCAGGCACCAGACTAGGCACTTTTCCTTTGTGGGTCCATTTAGTGCAAATCAGGCTGAGAAATCGAAATCGGGCTGAGTGCAAAGCACTTTCATTGTATGAAAGTCAACTGTGTCCATCAATAATAGTAATATATTTGTCCCATCAATAATAGTAATATATTTAGATGTGCAAGAACCGTGTCCATTTCTAAGCAGGCCATGTGAACTCTGATCCCTCTGTGAGGTGAATGACCAGGCTCGGTTGGCTCTAAGGTACATGCCTGGATAGTGAGTTCCAGTTCTCTAATTCTCCATCCAGTGTTACTTCGCTCTAACACACATCTCGTGCTAATAGTACTGCATGGTCAGGCAGTGAAACCTCCAAGAGACCTTCCCTGCCATTAAGAAGTACTGAATGTGCCCAGTACATTTTCTGGAGTCCGTATAGTCCTAAGCACAATGTCTGTTCCCTGGAGACCTGTGGTCCCTCGACGAGTCTCAGGGTCCAGGCAGGGGAGCAGGGCCCATGCCAAATGGAGCCGTGGAGGGAATTCGTTGCAAAGGTTGGAAGGGCTGGAGGCACCATGAGGCAATCCAGAGATGAGCAGCTGCTGGAATCTGCTGCTCTTACCTGCAGGGCTGGAGGATCAAAAGGAGGAGGTGGTGGGTGTTGGAGGTGCCACCCAGAAAGAGCTGGGACTATGGTGGGGGCTGCCTCAGCAGGAGCCGTGGCCACAGAGGGACCTGCTTTCCAAAAGGAGGTAGAACCCCAGGGGAGTTTCTGCAGAGACTCCTCTCAGTGCCAAGAGCAGGGAGGCGAAGGAGTGCCTGGGCGCTCCCTGCCTCCTGATCTCCCACAAATGCTTCCCAACAAAGGCAGTTTCAGGAATCAGCCTCTGAGACTCAGAGCAAAGCAGGGAAGTCAGGATTGGATCTTACCGTTTCTAGAAATTACTTAAAAACAAAGGCAGTAATATATGTGTCTCTAAGTAATTTTTAGCATGTTCCATGCTGTTCCCACAAGCACTAAATAATTTCTCATGTGTAGGCTTTATTACTCCGTTCTGCAGACCAAGAGGCTGCAGTCCCAGTGAGTGCAGAGAAAGTGGAGGTTCCCATCGTGTCGAGTACCAGAAAGTATTCCTGAGCAATGACATTAGAAGGATGTTTGCACACATTCTACCTTCCCCTTGCTAGAACGCTTTGATCAATGGCAGAGAGGTTAGTGACTAGGTTAGGGTGAGAGACTCATTGTAGAGCATATTAAAACTAATTACTGGTTTATCCTGCAAAACGTCTATGCCACTCTTTACCTCACACCACACACACACACACACACACACACACACACACACACGCATAAAGTGCACACACCCACAAACATATAGCTTCTATTAACGAGTCCCATATCTTAATCTAATAAACAAGGAAACTGAGCCTGTTGACCTACCATCCTAGGTGACTTGTCCCCATTAATTAGTGTGAGAGCTGAGATAAGAACAGTCTTGTTCCCCCAGGTCATACACCAAACCTCCAAGACGGACTGACTAGGACAAGGGTTTGGAGATACTTGCCTTAACCTGCTTGGTAGCCAATCTGCATGGTGCAGAGGAACAATTTTATTTTATTTGAAAAGTTAGCCTTATAATTATTACCCAAGAAAATGAGAGGAGCAATTAAATAGAAATGTGGACTAAGTCCAAATAAGGCAAATGATAAAAGCGTGTGACTGGCATACCTGTTTTTTTTCAACTTTGATATTATTACAAGGTTTACTTATCTTAGACCAGAATGATTCCTCAGCTCCCATAGGACTTCAGATCTTAGCTCTCTTCTTTATCGCCTCCTGCCTGCCTTCAGACTTTTCTCTCATGTAATCCTACACACACACACACACACACGCACACACACGCTCATGCGCACCCACTGGGTGAATGATGACAAGTGGAGTGGCCTCGTTTAGCACAGTGTGAGCCACTGGGAATAATATCTGAAACGAGACGAGTCACAGAATGAACTGAACTACGGATCAAGGCTACCCGAACAGTGGATCATTCCCAAACCACGTTCAGGGGCAGGCCCATTTTTCTATTTGTCCCCTTTCAAGCAGAGAAGGAAAATTAGACGTTCAATAATTAATATTAACTTCATTGAAGGAAAGCCAGAAGCCACCACAGATACATGGAGGCATATTCACTTGGACTTTCTTTCTGGGGACCGCAATTAAGAGTTACTTTACTGCTTTACCACGTAAATGTTTTGAAAGAATGAAGGTGGCTGCTTTTGCATCTTCAGAATGGGTGGTCTGGATTGTAAGGTACGCAGACGGATTCCACAAGCATATACAAATAAGCATCATTACTTGAGGGTCACATGCAGTGCAGCCATTAATGATATACTTTTGTAGTTAAATTGTGAAATCAACCCTGTGCCCCTTCAGTCAAACTCTCTCTTTCATTTGGGTTCGCAGTAACCTCTCCCTGTAGGTGATGATAATACATCAGAATGTACGAGGTAACATTGTTAATATTAATCCTATAATTTTTCCACGGTAATTAGCAGGCAATTATAGCACATCTTTGGCTATTAACATGTGATTATGGGATTTTCATCTGTGCCCTCTTACAGATCTATTTCTTAAGAGCCAGTTTTTAAATTGTGCCCCGTTGATAGAAGTTTTACTATATTAAGGTAAAGCTTTCCATGAAAACATCAGTTCCAACTAAATCGACACATTTCTTCAAGTTTCGTTCTAAGTAGTTTTCTCCGAGTTCAAAGAGAAGCCTGTGAGAGGACAGGCACGCTGACCACTGGGGATCACTCAGCCGGCGGATCTGTCCAAGGGGAGGAGCTCTCTCGGCTGGAGTCATACTCCACTTTCACATAGAAGTTGTGATTACAATTAAGTAACATCCCCCCCCCCCCCCCCCCCCCCCCCCCGGCTCTGGCTGTGTCCTACCAGTGAGCTTTCTTGCAGTTTTCATAGCCAAACCTGGGCTGGGCTGGTCAGAGCTGTGCAGAAAGTGGGAGGGTGGAGATTGGGGAGGAGGGGAGGGGAGGCGGATTGGGGAGGCAGCTGCCACCTTCCAGAAAGTCAGGTAGCCAGGTAGTCAGCATGAACTCATGGCCCAGATGGGCCTAGGAGACAAGTGCGCCCTGCAGCTCACCTCTCTACACCCGGGTTCCCCACCCTGCCATTCAGTTTTGGTCCTTGGAGGCCTGTCCTCCCCCAGGATTGTACAAACCTGCTCTCTCCCTGCGGGTGCGTAAGTGCCGGCGACCTTCCTTTACCAAGAGCCCCAGTAAATGGAATTGTGATTTTTGATGTTTTCCTAGACTGTCTCCACACTTCCAAATAGATATGAAAAGTAAAACGTAAATTCAACTCAACACAAAACCCCTTGAGAGCCGCCGACTTAAAAATAACAACCACCACCAAACCCTCAGGGCTGGTGAGAGTCCAGGCAGAGTGAGAGCTAAATTAGGACAGGACCTTGGTCCCTGCCTCCTCCACTGCAGGGAAGAGCCGGGTGTGCGGCAGGCACTGTGGGGGCCCGGGTCCCGCTGTCTGTCCTCGGCTCTCAGTGTGAGCACACGCTCGCCCGGCCTGAGGCACCCTCTGTTTTATAGACACGTGCTAGAGCCACAGCTACGGGACATTCCTTTTCGTCTTCAACTTCAGTTAGAAAACATTTAGGTGATAAAAGTATGGCGGGCTATTTAGGTTATATATTTTAAAACATAAAGTGCAAGTATTTTTAAAAGTTTAATCTTAGGTCAGGCAGAATAGATTAATTTTCAATGTTTGAGCCACGGTGGGTTTTCAGTTATTACATGCACGTTTCTGTGTGAGTCCTAAGAGCTCATTTTGTTGAGGACAACAGCTTTTTTTGGGGGGTGTGTGGGGGGGTCACTTCCTCCTCGGCAGGTGTGCCTGGGGGATTGGGGCGTCCTGATAGAATTTTCTAGATGCTCTGGAAAGGGTCCAGGACAATGCCATGGTTCACCAACAGCCCATCCGCCCAGGTCCTGATCTTTGCAGACTTCCTTTCAAGCTATTGCTGGGTCTTCCTCTTTCTTCCACTCTATGTGTCTTAAGAGAGGAGCCCACTTCCTACCCCACACCCTAACTATCACTCATGCCTCAATCCAGTGTAACCTATTTTTTATTAAAATTTCTGAACGCCAAATCTATAGGCCTATTTTGCCCTTCGCCAGATTTTCTAGTTGCTTCCTATCTTTCCTTCGTTCCTCCTCCGAGGCTCCCCCTGCCTAGACTAGCCCTCCCCGCTCCTCCTTTACCTGGTAGGTTGTTTACCCCTTCAGAACTCGTTCCGCTGTCCCCACTGGGGGAAATCTTCCAGGCAGAGGTATCCACTCCCTGTAGGGTTTTGGTTTCTATCTAGACAGTCGCACTTGGCCATGTTTCACGTGGTTTAACATTTTACATTCTGTCCATCACACTAGATGCTGAGCTTCTTGACTGGAGAGAGGATTTTTATTTTTTTAGCTTTGTATACCCAGCACCTGGTGCAGAGCCTGGCACAGAACAGATGCTCACCTAATGTTGACTGGCTGATGAACACCGCGTGTGGTTTTGTGTATGTAGGTAGCACTGTGGTAGCAGGCACGCGCCTAGCTAGCTGGGAAATCAGGCTGGTCACGCTCGCTCCTGTGCCTTTCTGAAAGAATCAATTTTGGTCGTAGTTTTCTAGATGCCAGGGCGGGGGGGGGGGGGGGGTGTGGCGGGGAAGGGGGCTAATATGTATTTGATACTTTACTTTCTTATATTTAAAATATTATTTTATTATCCTATAACCCTTAGGAGGAAACTTCTTTAATAACTCATAAGACTTAATTGCTAGCATAGAAATGCTATACATACACTAATAAACCAGGGTCTTTAAAAAAAAAATACTTTGTATTGATTTTTTTAGAGAGAAAGGGAGAGAGAAAGAGAAACATTGATGTGAGAGCAAAACATTGATCCACTGCCTCCCACACTCCCCTACTGGGGATCAGGGATCAAGCTGCAACCCATGCCTGTGCCCTTACTGGGAATCAAACCTTTCAATACCCAGGGTGACTGAGCCCAAATAAGCCAACCGACCAAGGTGAAATTACTCCTTTTTAATGTAACTAGAAATTATTATTGTTTCCCTGAAGCAAACAGTAGAAATTGTTTAAAAGCAAATTATCAAAAAAAAAGTTTTTAGCTAGATTTAGAAATTAAATATTACAATGAATGTGATCATTTACCATTTTTCTTACTGCTCCTGGGAAGTGTGTTTATCTGGTTCCAGGACATTATTATTTAATAAACCTTTTTCTGCTAAATGGTTTCTTTTCTGCTGATGATTTAAAAACCCTGAATAGTTAAACAGAAGGAATGTTCCAGAGAGGATGGTGGCAGGCCCCTCTGAGAATCTGTTTTAATGAGAGAGTGAAGTAGTCCCTTAAAGAGATACTGGTTTTGAATCTGAGCTTTCAAAATTCACACACACACACACACACACACACCCCTAAAACCACTTCATAGATCCACCGTATTTAAAACTGTAAAATGTTTATTCCTGTCTTCCATCGCTTTTTTCACATTTACTGGACACCACATTCTTTCCCCCCTAATTGGTGGGACTTTTCCTTTCTCGTTAGCTATATAAGATCATGCTTTCATCTCAAACACATAACCTAGGCTTTCATTTGATTTCATGTGTTTTGCTTGGGGCCCAATTATTTTCCTTCTTTGTTGATTCATTTTAATGAAACAACAAGTAACCTGACGATCTCACATTTTTTAAAAAAAATATATTTTATTGATTTTTTACAGAGAGGAAGGGAGAGGGATAGAGAGTTAGAAACATCGATGAGAGAGAAACATCAATCAGCTGCCTCCTGCACACCCCCTACTGGGGATGTGCCCACAACCAAGGTACATGCCCTTGACCGGAATCGAACCTGGGACCCTTCAGTCCACAGGCCGACGCTCTATCCACTGAGCCAAACCAGTTAGGGCGATCTCACATTTTTTTAGTACTGTTCGGTTGGCTTGAAAAATTACAAATGGTACCTGGAGGCAGAGTCTGATGGTTTCATGAGACTCATCTGCTTACTGAACAGAACCGCAGAGCTGGTGGTCTCGGCCGCCCTCCAGCATTCACCGGGGGGCCTCGCTCACCGCCCCTTCCAACAGGAACAAGCTTTACGTCTTCGCAACACCCCCAAGTGTGAACACAGGCAAACCTAACGTTTTTCCTTTTTGTTTACAAAATCTCAAACTTGCCAAGAGAAAGTTTTCCCCAAATTAAATTAAGCCCTTGGAGATATGGAAGCCAAAATAAGGTGAAGCCAATCTGGAAAAAGTTCTTTGAAGGGGCTCCAGGAATGCGGAGCCGCCACCGATTTCTCCAAAAGACGAGGTCTGGGAAGAACTGAGTGCTCAGTAAATGAGCGTTCGCCATTGTTCAGCGAGCCCCGAGGTGGGTGCTGGTACCATCTCCACCTCGCAGATCGGGAAGCACCCCAGCTTAGAGAGGTGCTGCGGCTTTTCTGAGGTGGCTGCTGATTGGGTTGCTCTCACACTGACAGCCCCCCGGTGCTGGGGTCAGTCAACATTACAAAGGAAAATCCTGACAGCGGCAACTGCTTCCTCCCTTGAAGGACAAAGTTATTTTCCATATATATATATATATATATATAATTGATTTGGGGGGGGAAGGGAGAGGGAGAGAGATGGAACATCAATGATGAGAGAGAATTATTGATCGGCTGCCTTCTGCACGCCCCACATTGGGGATTGAACCCATAACCCAGGCATGTACTCTGACCCAGAATCGAACCACGACCTCCTGGTTCATAGGTCGATGCTCAACCATTGAGCCATGCCGGCCGGGCCAAAGTTATCTTCTTGAATAAATCTATCTAAGAAAATTAGAATTTCAATTTTGAAATAATATCGCCACCCTCTAATAATGAATGGGAAATAAACAGGAATAGCAACATGAGTAATTCAAATAGCAGGTATTGCAAAAAAGCACTCATGTGACAAACTAGAATAGCCAGTGCAGTCTCCCCTCCCACACCCCACTCCCGTCACACACATAACAGACTCACCACCCATGTCTGTTCCCAGCGTGGTCTGGTGCTGGGCAGCCCGGGGTAATTGAAGCGATGGGAAGTGGAGGTTCATCTGAATGGAACTTGAGCAGCTGAAGGGATTGAGTCTGTGGTTCAAATTTAGTGAAAGATAATCCATGTGAGGGTTTACAGTTCGTGTCACGTGTCTGTGTCCTGCCCCTCCCGTTACCTAAAAGCCATTTCTTTTGTTTAAATCTGTTCTACCTGCATCTCAAAAGTACAACTTTATGTGTTTCAAAATTATTGCTGACACGGAGGGCTGCCAGACACTAGAATTGGTCTTTGAGAGGCGATCGAGTGTCTTATCATAGAATGGCAATTCTCAAGACTCTTATTACTAATAAAGTACCATCGTTTGAGAAAGAACTCAATTTTCTTCTATGAATTAGTGTTGCTTTAACTGGGGAGTATTACAGTTTCTGGAAATATCATTTGGGGTGGAAAGAGGTTGGGCACTATTGTGCTAGAGGGAGGGAGCCCCGTGTGTAGGTCTGAGAGGATGGCTGATTGCCACTTTGGGCAGTAACTTCTGCTCCTGTGCCTGTAACTTGTCCCACACCAATCCCTGAGGGTGTTACTATACAACTAGTGAAACGAAGAATGGAAAACTGAAATGAAACATGACCAGTTCATGCAGTGTATAAGAATACGTTTGTTACCAAAGCACTATCCATGTCTTCATGCATTCAGCAGACTATCAGAAAGTATCAGGCACGATTTGTAAGCGACAAAAGAGTTTGAAGAGACAAAATGGTTTGAATGAAGTTAAATATCACTGAGTAACATAGACAAATAAAAAGAGCTTAGTTTTAAGCCCATCCACGTTGTTTTAAATTCAGCGTTAGAAGCCACAGTGCACATATAGATACATGTGTGCTTGTGTGTCTGCACATAGGAAATGACCTTTGGTCAGTTTGAAATCAAGCCAGGATCAGCATTCTTTGAAAAATGAAATGAAATAGAATAAAAATACTAACATACATGGAACACAGTACTGGGCTACCATGTACAATGCTTATCTTACTCTAAAATTATGACTAATACAAATTTGATGTAACATTGGCCCATACAATTCCTTCTTTAGAAACAGGTGCATCAAACCCAAATAAAATATTAGGTTTAGCCTAAAGGGAAAATTCCAAAAAAGGTTTCATCTTAAATGATATCTGTGAGGATATGATAGTCGTTAGTAGTAAGATTATCAACTCCTACTTTAATATCAAGAGTCACTCTTTTTCCTGTCAGATTCTATGAGTCACAGATTATGTCCTCATATAATTTCTGCCCTCAGAGTTCCGGATTGTGTATGGAAAAGTGCTCATTTGTAAGGTTGTATTATCGTGGAAATCCAAGGGCTCTGGCTTCGTATATAGACAGAACTTCTTAGGTTCCACTCTGAGGTTGGCCCCTTAAAACTAAGTGACCATTCATTAGGAGGGAAGGCACACGTTTCCTACTCCACAAAGTAGGAATAATTTAAAAAGCTACTGATCAGAATTGTCCAAGTGAATGTTTGTGAAGTATATACACTCAGCTCCTTAAAAACTGGTGCTGTTCCTGTTATTTGCTCCGGGGCCAGGACCAAATGATGGAAATACATTTAATGCCTCTAAAACCCAGCTCAAGTGTCCACACACTTAAGGAAACACATTGACCTCTGGCTTGGGAAAAGCATTCTAAAGGAAGTAACTCATTAGACTTCTTGTGAGTCATTCAGGTGTTAAGGAGCTGCTTTTTTGAGTTTGAAAAAGTCTCAGAACCTACTTGGACTAAGGTTTATTTATTCCACCTTAGTTTCAAGTCCGAGCGAATCCTCCTAGAATGACCCTCCACTGTTTCCTGAGTTTGAGCTGATCCCATGTGACCTTCACAGACAAAGAGGACCACATGGTTGAGGTCAGGTGAGATGGGCAAAGTAGGACCGTCACCCACCACAGTACTAGTGGGGTCTGTTGTCTTAGATACTATCTCGCTTTTGGTGATGAGGAAATACAAGTTCAGAGGTTCATAACTCACTGAAGGCCGCAGGGCTTGGTAAGAGGAGGACAGAAATTAAATCCAGGTCTGTGTGTCTTCCCCTCCAGGTCTGTGTGTCTTGTCCTTTCTTCCTGTGCTTTGGGTGCCGCCCTACGTGGATTCCTTGTATATCCAGTTCTCAAACATATAAACCACCCCGAGTTCTTGGCTTTAAAAAACTCTTTTTCAGCTTCAGTGTGTGCACGCTGAATTGGCAGTAGTGCCCTGAGCTGTTTTCAGCATTCCAGCTTCATTATTTCACTAGTCCAGACAGAATCCACATCTTTCAGGAGAGAAGCAATTTTTATATTAATTACACCGTTCCTTTTAATCTCCAGCAATATATACAAAAATAATTAAAAGGGGTAGTTATAATTTACCCAGCATGTGAAACTTAATTAAGGGGAAAGCATTAAAAATTCCTTTGACGGCATTCCAGAATCACACACATACACCACTGGTCATATGCAAAAAAATGAAAAAAATAAAAGATAGCTAAATGATTTACCATCATGCTGCCCGTAACAGTTAAAAAGGAACCCAATCCTATAATTCTGTGTAGAATGTAACTTGCCAGAAACATACATGGCGCAATCACCCATGCTCAGTGCCCTTTGCTGAAACACCCATTGTTTTCCCCAAAGGGCTGGCTTTTGAACTTTTCTTTGGGTCTTCGTGGTGCCTGCAGGATATGGAGGTGCTTTCTCTGCTTCTCTCCAGTGCAGCTCCCCAACCTAGTCTCCTTTGTGAAGGAATTTGCAATCATCCAAAAATGTCTCTCTGCCCCATCGAACTTTCCACAGCATTTCTCTACCAGCTGGTTGCCATGGAGGCTGTGCTGTGATTTTTTCTCTACAAGGTGTTAATATCTGGTGACGATGTATTGTTTGATTTGGAAGATAAATATAGGCAGTGGCTAAAAGTTTGGCCTTTGGCAGCAAACAGACCCGGATTCAAATCTCACAGTTGGCCTGCTACCAGCCACCTGGTTTTCTGCAAGCAGCAACTTCTCTGCAGGAGGAGGATGCTAATAACCACCGCACGGTGGGTTGTAAGGATCAGGTGAGGTCACGTTGGTAAAAGGCTCGACACAGCCTTGACACTCCGTGAGTTCTCAGTTTGCGGCAGTTTTTATTATCCCAAGAGTATTTGCATTTTAATGTCAGGAGATGACAATGCCCTTACAAAAGGAATGACTGTTTTCGAATGGGACTGCGGGCTTGAGAACAAGCAGACTTCTTGGAGCAGGTGGTATGCAAGTCTACCACATAGTTAACTGCCTCGTCTTCCCAGATGGGGTGTTTGTGTCCACCCCAGAGGGAAAGGATCGAGAAGAATAATCTGTCACATAGACTTCATGGATGGTTTGTATAGGACCTCAACGACAGACTGAGAAAAGACCATGGGATGCACCCAAACAATTCAGTGATTTTAATTTGCCCTGGAACTGTGCTACTCAAAGTGTGGTCTGATGTCAGACTGGCAGCATCCGCCCACCTGGGAGCTTGTGAGAAAGGCCAATTCTTTGCCACATCCCAGGCATACTGAATCTTTGGGAATGGGCCCAGACAACTGCATTTTTCCAAAGCCCTACAGGTGAATCTGACGCACCCCAACATTTGAGAAGCACTGTTATAGAACATCTACTCAAGCCTATAAGGTACATGCATCCAGACTCATCCTATGTCTTTGGGGGGCACCCTAACAGGCCCCAGAGAATGTACATGGCCGTGCATTCCCTTCCTCCTCGCTCTGACATTCCAAGGACACACACAACCATAGAGGAGTCTGGAAAGCTTAACTCTGTCACTCGCAACATGACTTAACAATGAGATCGACTTCATTTTTATTTCATTAGACAAACTCCCATTTCTTCTTCCGATGGCTTTATTCTTCTTGATAACTCAAGCTAGTCGTGTATTGTTGGGTTGTCCCTTTGTGTGCAAATTACTAAGGTTAATAAAAAACTACCTTTTAACTCAGATTCAATTAGCATGCATTTTTTTTTAAGAGACCCATTTCAACCGATGATAATTTTGTTCCATCATGCTGGTTTTTACTGTAGAAACATCTCAGCCATTTTCCTATGTATATCCCCATCCTCACCAAGTAGATGTTAGTATTATATAGATATTTACAAACTGGTCTACAAAACATGTAGCTTTTATATTGGCATCATCACTTGTTTTTAGGAAAAGGAAGTCCATCCAAAATGTGATATGGTCACAAATATGTGCTGTAAAATGCTTTTCAAGTGGGGTGATTATTTTTCAGCGATAGTGGCTCGCATGCAAAAACAGTCACTCACTAAAATCACATGACTTCCCGATGATTAGAGGGAATCTCAGATGGAGGGGGATTGAATGGTGACCCTCAAAAATGATATGTTCATGTTCTAACTTCTAGAACCTGTACATATGATCTTATTTAGGAAAAAAGGTCTTTACAGATGTAATTAAGTTAAAGATCTCAAGATGAGATTGTCCTGATGAGGATGGATTCTGAATTCAATGGCAAGTTTTTAGAAGAGAAGGGAGACAGACCCAAAGGCACAGGAGAGAAGAGCATGAGAACAGCGGTAGCATGAGAGGGACGCATCTACAAGTCAGGGGACACAAGGATTGCCAGCAAGCACCAGAAGCCAAGAGAGAAGTGTGGGGCCCATTAATTTTCAGAGCCTCCAGAAAGAGCCAACCCTGCTGACACCTTGATTTGGAACTTCCAGCCTCCAGAACTGTGAGAGAATAAACTTCTATTGTTCTAAACCTCCAGGCTTGTGATAATGTGTTATGGCAACTCTAGGAAACCCAGCTCATTGCACCGGCTCATTACAAATAGCTTCTACTGGTTGTAGCTGCCAACATTTACAAAACCTGGGTTTGAGAAACTTTCTTAAGGAACTAAGTTAAGGAAGGCTTAACACCAAGTTGCTGAATTTCTGTTTTTAATACCATAAGTCATACACCTTTAAGCAAGCAACACTCATCAAAGGACACATTAACACAGTTTTCAGAGCAGGAGATACATCCATTAGCATTTCATTCATTGGACAAATGTGCATGTGGGCAAAGCACCATCAGTGTGCATGCGGTGTTCAGCCAGTTAGAAAACCTTGACAGTCCCATAGTAGTAGGTGAACGGCTTACAGCAGTGATTTTTCAACCTTTTTCATCTCATGACACACATACACTAATGACTAAAGTTCTGCGGCACACAAAAAAATAACTGGTAGAAGAAATGCAAATATAACATCATTAGGATACCACTTTGTACCCATGGGATTGGCCCCCAAAGTAGAAATTTGGTGAGAAATAGAATTCTTGTTGGAGTCTAGACTGACATGAGCCATTCTAGGGAGTGAGTCTGGAGGGCCATTCTGGAGAGACATCCAAGTAGGTTTTTCTGTGATTAACCATCAGTAGGGGTCCCAGGAATAAGGAGTTTCATTTAAAACAAAGCAAAACACAAAATCAAACTGCCTTTGTTCTATTCTGGATTATTTTCAGCTTGTTGGTTTCATGGACTTCCTTTTCTTATTATTTGAATTATGGATAGAAAAAGCAAATAGGAGTACTACTCTCAACCCAATTCACAAAACAGAATGAGTTGTATTCCTAAGAGAAAGTAATTACAGTTTTGGTGAAGGATGACGTGAATTTAGGTTTTGTGACAAATGAGGAGTAAACAGTTAAAATGATTACATATGTGAACTTTAGGGGAACAGACTACAAAACTTTAAAGCGTTAGCATAGGGAACTCGGAACACCACCACCCTGGAGTGTTTTGGCAATGTCACAGGACAGGGGATGAGGAAACAACCATCTGACCAGAAACATGGCAGATTCTGTAGACAATGAACACTTTGTACGCCCTGGAAGTCAGCTGTAGTAACTAACTCCTCACTCAGAAGGGAAATCGTAAGAGGTCTATTTGTTTTATAAATATCATCATAATTGAGTCTTCCTCTGACCCCCTGTGTGGGGTGGGCTGTGACTGCACAGAGTAAGTGTCCGGGGCCTAATCGAGAAGGATGTGGTAGGTCATGGTGAAAGATTTAGCCTTAGGAAAAATTATGAAAAGCTCATGGTCATCGTTTCATTTTGGAAAAGTTACCGTGGAGGCTTAGAGAGGAAGAACATGGGTGATTAGATGGTCAGTTTGTGAATAAACGTGGCCTCAAAGAAAGGCAGAAGGGTTGTATCATGATGCCAGCCAAGCAGGGTGTGACAAATGTTTATGTAGTGCCCAAGCGACAGAATTAAGGTAGGATGTCATTTCTAAGGAGGCCAAGAGTAGGGAGGAAAAAACCCTCAGATGGCAGCCATAAGCTAGAAACCGCAGGAAGTAGTGAGCAATAACACTGGGAATGTCATGTCCAGACCTGCAGGTCAACTGAGGCCGTGACCATGGAGACAGTGAGCAATGAAGATTTTTATCACAGGTGTGTTTGTGGTACCAGAGAGCTGGACTACCAAAGGGCCCATCTCTGAGGAGAGGGAGTGAATTGTGACTGATGGTCCCCATGGAATTCTCTGCAGCTGCAGTTAGATTGGGAAGGTCCAGAGTGAGGCTTGCCAGATAAAATACAGGGTGCCCAGTTAAATTTGAATTTTTGATGAAGAACAAATACTTTTTTTTGGATAAGTATATCCCGAATACTTGCTAAATCTGGCAACCCTACCCATAGCCCAGTACAGTTTGTGAAAATGAAAGCTATGTATGCAGGCAAATCAACACAACTTATAAGAATACTAGGGGCCCAGTGCATGAAATTCTTGCACAGGTAGGTTCCCTAGCAGCTGCTGGCTGCTGGCCAGGGCCTTCCTTCATTCCATGCCACCCCCTGTTGGTGAGCGCACGTCACAGAGAGCGATTGAACTACCGGTTGGTTGAACTCCCGAGGGGACACTTTGCATATTAGGCTTTTATATATATAGATGCCTTGGCTGATGTGGCTCAGTTGGTTGGAGTGTCGTCTGATATACCAAAGGGTGGCGGATTCCATCGCTGGTCTAGGCAAGTGTAGGAGGTGACCCATTGATCTCTCTCTCTCCCACTCCCTTTAAAAAATCAATTTAAAAAATTTAAAAAGAAAAGAATACATTAATAGCTATTGATAGCTAGTGTTTGTGGGTGTGGATAATAGGGATTAAAGCAATAAATAAGTACTGTACTACACAAATAAAAGAATAGAGGGCCTTGGTGATACTGAGCGGAGTATGATTCCCTCAACCTCTCCCGGAATTTCCTCCGGAAGTCCTGATGACACTGCCTGGCTGATGAACAGAATATTCTATTCTACGAAACAATCCCTATGGAATACCCTGGCATTCCTAGCAAACTTAAGTGGCAGGAAAGTGAATATAAGAAGGAATGGGTAGGAGACAAGGGACTCAGGAGGGAAAGCATAATTTTATAAACCTAATAAAAAATGACACTAATGAGCAAATCAGTTAGGCACATTGCTTCACCTGAGATTTAGTTTTTTAATAGAGGAACATGGTTACATTCTTATAAATATTAGTGAAAGACTATCAGCAAGTATAAATCTGTAGCTGTTGCCATAGAAACGGCTAGAAGAAGAGGCAAAGTTTCAGTTTCCCCATTGGAAAAATGACAGTTCTATCCATGTCACTGGGTAACTCTGATTCTTAAAACCATTTCCTTTTCTAACGTTGCAGCGGATTACAAGGAGAGCTTTAATACGATTGGAAACATTGAAGAGATTGCATATAACGCGGTTTCCTTCACCTGGGACGTGAATGAGGAGGCCAAGGTGAGTGAAAAAGGAGCACTGATTCATTGTTCAGACTTTTAAGTAATGTGCCCTTTCTCTGCAGGTGATTTTTTTATATATATATAACAGGCTTTATAGGTAGGGAAAGATCTGTTAACTTGAGCCAGAGCCAAAGGAAATGAACCCATTATCTTTCTCTAGAAGTCACACACATTCAATTCTGTGGAGCAAAATTGCCTTTTTAAGGGGAGGGAGGGTGGGAGGGGGGGAGAAAAGGACAGGTACTTGTGCCTCTGTGGCCTCCTGCGGGGTGCCTCCAAAGCCTCCAGGCTCCATTTTAGCCCTTGGGCCTGGCAAAGAGTGGGCCACAAAACCTTTCCAACCTGCACTATAGATTCTCCTGAGCCCCTTCTCACTGCAGCCTTCTTCAGGGAGAAGGGATTCAGAGCTAATGTTTCATAGGTACGTGCCCGGGAATGTCTCCTGACCCCATGATTCCTTCCAAGTGCCAGGGGTCCTCAAACTTTTTAAACAGGGGGCCAGTTCACTGTCCCTCAGACCATTGGAGGGCCGGACTATAGTTTAAAAAAAAACTATGAACAAATTCCTATGAACACTGCACATATCTCATTTTGAAGTAAAAAAACAAAATGGGAACAAATACAATATTTGTATTTGCATGTGGCCCACGGGCCGTAGTTTGAGGACCCCTGGACCTGCTGGAGGGAGGGGGCAGGAAGCAGGGCCACAGGCCTCTGAACTCACTCCCCGAGGTTCCCCACCGCTGTGACCTTGAGCCGTTTTTTTTCCTTGTTGACTGCTTAAGCTTTCTCGCTCTCTCTCTGGTGCCAGCCTGGTTTAAAAGGGCAAGAGTCAGGCCTCCAGCAAGGTGTGCCCGGGGGGTTCCGCCGTGGACAGAGTGAACAAGTAAGACTCGCCGGTACTCCCGTTTGCTTTCGGGCCGTGAGTCTCTGAGTGCATGAAAACTCCAAACTTCTGTCTGCACTCTTTTTTTCCGTGTTGTATAGCTTCTGACTCTTGATCCTTCTTTTGCACTAAAGAGGAGTTTCCAGATGAAACCTAAGTTTGTTTTGTACTTCAGTTATGTACCATCTAGGAGGGCGTTACACAACTTTGTCTTCAAACTAATGAAAAGGTCAGTGTAAACAGCTCCCTTCAATGCTTTATTGTCTGCAGGCGGGGAAGGCTGGGTGAGAGAGGAAACTGGATTTGAGTTTGCGGGCGGGACTTATGGAAGAAGATGAATTGCTCAGTGTCTCATTCCGCTCACGTATAAAACAATGTAAATGAAACTGGCTTTCGGCCCAAGAAAGGTGGCTTAAATGGGCAAGCAGCGAGCGTGCCAGGGAGCTAGAAGGAAGTGGGCCTCAGAGCAGCGGGGAGTCAGGTCAAACGCAGAACTGTAGGGAAGCTTCTTCTAGGGTCCGTTCACCTCCATTTAAAGCTCCTTGTCCAGGGCCGGCCGGTGTGGCTCAGTGGTTGAGCATTGACTTAAGAACCAGGAGGTCACAGTTCGATTCCTGGTCAGGGCACATGCCTGGGTTGCAGGCCCAGTGTGGGGTATGCAGGAGGCAGCCAATCAATGATTCTCTCTCATCACTGATGTTTCTACCTTTATCTCCCTCTCCCTTCCTCTCTGAAATCAATAAAAACATATTTAAAAAAAAAGTTTCTTGTTCAAGCCCCAGACTTTCCCTTCGTCCTCTTCTCTCAGAGGCTGGGGTACTGGGCTAGACAAAGAAAAGGCTTCGTGCAAGGCATAGCCGGGCTGGGGTTAGAATCCTTAGCAAGTCATCTTACCTCTCTGGGCCTCACTCAGCTCCTTTAATCAAAACAAAATTAAACAAAACAAACCTTTCCAAATAAACTCTGCTGTGCCAAGTCCGGTGTGCGATGTGTGAAGATCCAGTGCTCTGGGGGAGGGCAGGGGAACCAATAACCACACGGCGCGTGTGGGGCGCGAGGGGCAGGCCCTTCAGAGTCACGGGGGAGACACTGGCGTCCTATCCTCGGAAGCCCCTTGCCAGCCAGTGTGAAGGAGCTACAAATGTGAGCTGTAATTGCAGCCCTAACGTTCATTACCATGTCGCCTGTGCTAACGAGTGCTAGTGGGTGAATGCCTTAATGGTTATGTGCCAGTAGGGACCCTTTAAAGAAAATGCCAAAACCGAAGGGACAGCTTGAGTGATGGAGGCGCTGAGGTGCCACGGCGAGGCAGTGAATTTGGGTGGAGTTGACCCCTCTTTCAGCCTCGTTAAGACAATTCCATGCCGCACCCGGAGGCAGAAGCTCGCGTCTCTTGTTCGAACACGTTGGAGCGTGTGTGCTGTTCCAGCATCACAGGTTTAGCTCACAGAAGCTTCTTGTAGCAACATTTGCTTGTTTCTTTAATCTATATATTTTAGTTACTAATACTTGATTATTGCAATTGTATGCAGTCTGGGTTAACCAATAAGTAATAAAAAAAATAGTTTCTAATAATTTCCCCCAAAGGACTGGAAAGGCTTTTAAAGAAAAACCATAAAAATCAAGTCTGTTTCATTAGTGAGGCCAAGAAGATTTTTTTTCATCAACTCGCAGAGCCTAAGGAATTTCTTTAAAATGTTACTGATTTTAGCCCTGGCCGCCGTGACTCAGTTGGTTGGGCATCATTCTGTGCACCATGAAGTTCCCGGGTTCCATTCCCTGTCATGGCACATGCCTGGGCTGCAGGCTGGATTGCCCATAGGGGACGCTGCAGGAGGCAGCCCATCAATGTTTTGCTTTCATATAATTGTTTCTCTCTTCCTCTCTCTCTAAAAGTCAATAAAAAATAATCTTTAAAAAATAAAATAAAGTATTATTGATCCTATATAATAAAAGGGTAATATGCAAATTGACACTAATGGCAGAATGACAGGGAATGACCAGTCACTATGATGCACACTGACCACTAGGGGGCAGATGCTCAATGCAGGAGCTGCCCCATGGTGGTCAGGGTGCTCCCACAGAGGGAGCTCCGCTCAGCCACAAGCCGGGTTGACGGCTGCGAGCGCAGCAGCGGTGGCGGGAGGCTCTCCTCAGCAATGCTAAAGATGTCTGACTGCAGCTTGGGCCCAGACATAAGTCGTCAGTCGGACATCCCCCGAGGGCTCCCGGGCTGCCAGAGGGAGGTCTGACTGCCAGCTTAGGCTTGATCCCCTGACCAGGCTCAGGAATCCCTCTGAATGCATGAATTTTCATGCACCGGGCCTCTAGTTTTATAATAAGCAGACTGAATAAAACAAAGCATGTGGTTGAGTAAAAAAGTTTTTTTTAACAAAACAAGAAGTAAAAGGCATCTCTCCCACAGTGAAATTGTGTGTGATTTTCATATCATGGACTTCTCAGGAGCAGTTGAATTTGCTTTCGAGTTCCTGTTGGCAGCATCCACACAGAAATCTCTTGTAGTCTTCAGGGCTGGGGCCCCATTCAGTGTCATGTGATGCTTTGGTTTATGTGACCAGAGGACACAAATTGTGGCCTGCAGCCTTCATATGGTCCACAGAACATATATGTGTATATAATATACATTTACATACTTTATTTCAAAAATTTAATTTTTTTGCCCACATTTAATAATCAGGAGGTTACTTTAATGTAGGTTTCTAGATTCTTTTGGGCGATTAAAGAATACGGCAACCATAAGCCCAAGTGTTTGCAAGGCCACGAGTGGTTCTTGTGAGGTACTGGCTAGTCTCTTTAATGCTTTCTCTAGCCTTCACCATTCTGGAACTTTCTCTGCTTGGCCCTGGTGGACATTTGAGTTTCCAGGCCTCAATCCTACCCCTTCAGACAGCCGAATATGCAGTTTACCTCTTCACTGGTTTTCTGTGTTGGGGAATGTGGTGACACATGGAGGTTGACAGAGTAGAGCCGAGAGAAACAGGACCAGGATCCCCGCCAGCATTCCCTGGTTCCTTTGGCCAGGCCTTTGGCAGCAGGCCAGAGTGTGACTTGGGTTGGCACTGTGAAAGAGAGCGGCTGTGACATACTTTTGAATGCCCATAATGGCGTCCAATCTTGACCTTTGAAGATGTTTTAAAAATCATCAGAAACCACTTGGTTCCAAATATAAATACACATCAACCAGTTGGACATTACCACCTAAGGGTTAAAAATGAGATTTCTTTGTACACTTGAAACTTACATGATCCTATTAGCCAATGCCCCCTAATACATTTAATTTAAAGAATGAGATTACTTTCCTACAAGACCGGCTTTGAAGAAGGCAGTGTCAGAAGAGACGCGACAAATAGAATTTGAGCCACAGCAGCGTCATTTGAGAAACCATATATCTTCCCAAGATGACTGTGTGAAAGGATAGTTTTTATTTGGATATTTAAGTTTTGGTGCATTTATTTAAAAAACAAACAGCAGTCCGGGTTTGGTTTTCTTACTACATATGCATCATCAAGAGCCAATTGATTTTTCCAGAGCACCTTCCTACGTGTTCCTTTTCTTGCTGACCTACATTTTACTTTAACCTCTCGTTTAGCATGAACAGAAGAAAGGATGTGAAATTCTAATCGTTTAGTTTATCTAAGGAAAAAGTTTGACCTGGGAAGGTGTTAAAACTATTAATTAAAGGGAGGTTTGGAATGAACTGATTTCTGGTATCAATGGCAGCGTGAATCTGGCAGAGCTATCCCCGAGTTCTTCCACCCAGAACCGGTTCTGCTGGCTGTGCCACGTCTTCCTGCCCAGTGACAGGAGCAGCAGCAATAGTCTCCAACAGGACATTTCCCCCAGGGTCTGGACGCTGCTGTAGTGTTAACAGGTGTCCCTGGGTCCCTGGCAATGACTCAGGTGACATCTAGGTGGGTAAGGTTGGGAGTCCCAGTCCACCCTGTTACAGCTTGGAAATTGATGGGGGATGGGCAGCAGCAGGTGACAGAGGAAAAGGCACCTGGGTGCTCATCTTGGCACCGGAAGAGCTGGCTTTGTGACTTCTCCCTGCTGAGCCTCACTCTCCTCAGCTGGAAGGGAAGCAGGGATTATCAGAATAGATTACTGAGCCCTAACCGGTTTGGCTCAGTGGATAGAGCGGCGGCCTGCGGACTGAAGGGTCCCAGGTTCGATTCTGGTCAAGGGCATGTACCTGGGTTGCGGGCACATCCTCAGTAGGGGGTGTGCAGGAGGCAGCTGATCGATGTTTCTAACTCTCTATCCCTCTCCCTTCCTCTCTGTAAAAAATCAAGAAAATATATTTTAAAACATAGATTATTGACATCAACAGATTATTAAGGTTCCATCCATATGCTTCTAACAGGAGCCCTGCTGTGGTACCTTCTTTCACATGACTCCCATTCCCAGGGTTATTGCAGACTTTCTTCCCTTTGCCAAACACTGGCACCTACAAAGTAGATCGATTGGTCGCTAATCCCCAGATTGAGGAATTCCCACGGAAGACTCCATTGGGTCATTGTGAGCTCAGGTTCCTGGCATCGAGTGCGGGCTTTCTCTCTGCGATGACATCATCCCCCAGCGCAGGAGCACAGCAGGCTCCCCCTTCTCCCACATTTCCGAGGAGATTCTTGAAACCGGGCCCCTTCTTTTTGTCCAGTGCATTTTCTCTGTTCACAATGAATTCAAGCTTAAGCGAACCTCCGGGTGCTGCACAGGCCTCTCTCCTGTGACCACAGAGAATTCCTGGAGCAATGAGATGCTCCTAGTGCTTTGAGGAACAAGTTTCCTTTTTGTGCCTTTTCGCTGGAACACCATACCAATTTCCCCCTCTCTACACTTCACCCCTCCCATGGTTTATGAACTGCCCAAGAAGGAGACTTCTTTCCATGAACCCCTTTCTAGTCCCTCTGCACCAAGCCTTTTGGGATGCTCTGGAGTCAGTGAAAATGCTCCTCCTCCCTTAGACCAGCTCCGCTAACTCATCAAGCAAACAAAGAAATCCACTACTGGCCCATCCCCCTGTCTCTAAGATTTTTTTAAAAATCTATTATAATTCAGTAATATGAAAATTTTTCTCTCCTGGGTTATTCTTTGCTGCCTTCTAGCCTAGCACCTCTGCCTGCAGGCGGAGAGCCATTACCGTCTGGGGTGAGGCCTATCCTGCCCTCCTTCCGTCCTCCGTGTTGAGTTGTAGGAGGGGCTTTGGGGATTGGCTAGTCTAGCCCTCTGCTCTGCAAGATCAGTGGTAAAAGTTCTTCCTGCATTTGGAGGTTTGGGAGAACTCTCAGACAGGAAGTTATTGCAATTTTAGAGAGGGCCAAGGACACTGATAAGGCATATATATTTTTTCATCCCTGTTAACAAATTTTTGTGGTAAGATTGGAGGTAGGCAAGACTGAAACCTGAATGGGATGGGATGGGGAGCAGAGAGGCTGAGCGATGTCGTGAATCATTTTCCTGTGCATCTCAGATTCTCATTCCACTAAGTATCAACTTTCTACATACCAGGCACTGCGCCATTGGCAAGTGCAAAAGTGGGCTTTGAACCCATGTCCCTCTGAGTCCAGAGTCCATGCTCTTAACCGTCCCAATAGAGGGTAATCTGCAATCTTTTTAGGCCAAAACATGCTATGATGTTCTTTCTCAAAGAAATCTATAGGGTACAACGTATGTAGTTCCTGAAAGAAAGAAAACAAATGAACAGCCCCATTTTCTTTAGCAAAGCAGTTCAATCCAGTCACCCGGCTTTTGCCCCCCTCTGTCTGTCCCCTGCCCACTAAGATGGCCTTGCTGGTCCAACACCTCTAGCACACAGGCCTCTCCCCATCCATGTCTTTGGTTGCCCTATTACATTACCTGTCGATATCATACTAGTACATGTTATTGACCAGAGTGGATTTGGGGGTGAGGACTATTAGGATTCCTTGCCATCTTCAACTGAGTGTGTGTGTGTGTGTGTGTGTGTGTGTGTTAGCCTAACATTAATGATCTCATTTGCAGAATTACTGCAATTAATACTCTTTGTATTAATTGAATATTAGTGCATGCTTTCTCAGTATTTTTTTCTCCAAACCTTTACACATTTATTCTCCATTTCCCCCACTTATCGCTAGCTCCTTTCTCTAGTGTCCAGATTTTTACTTTTAAGTGTATTTCCATATACTTTTCTTTTATGATTTTTCCTGCTATGAACAGGGAAGACTATTCCTTACTCTCTTTTTTTTCTTCAATATTATGCAGGAAGCACAGCATAAAAAACTTCAAAGCAAGAACAGTGATTGTTATCAGAGAAAATGAAGGTTGCAGAGGGCACACAATGACTATCTGCTTTATGTTTGCAACTTAAGAAATCCAATAAACAAAACCCACATTCACCAAGCTGGTAAATTGAAAATAAATATTTATATACTAGAGGCCCAGTGCATGAATTTGTGCACGAGTAGGGTCCCTAGGCCTAGCTGGCAATTAGGGCCGATTGGGGCCTTCCCCTGGCTGCCAGCTGCCAGCCAGGGACTTCCTTGATTCCGCACCGCCCCCTGGTGGTCAGCACACATCATAGCAAGCAGTCAAACTCCCGAGGGGACAATTTGCATATTAGCCTTTTAATATATAGGGTAAGCAATGTTTATATGCAGATTCCTCTAACTTTGGGTTCCTTTAGATCAGTGGTTCTCAACCTTCTGGCCCTTTAAATACAGTTCCTCATGTTGTGACCCAACCATAAAATTATTTTCGTTGCTACTTCATAACTGTAATGTTGCTACTGTTATGAATCGTAATATAAATATCTGATATGCAGGATGGTCTTAGGCGACCCCTGTGAAAGGGTCGTTCGACCGCCAAAGGGGTTGTGACCCACAGGTTGAGAACCGCTGCTTTAGATGCTTTCAATGAATTGGATTTGCAAAGGAGATTTCATGTAAGTTTTGACATTGTGAGGAAATGCATGGTGAGGGGACACATGCTGATATTACCTCTGGGCCGTATTTTCCTTAAATTTTTGCCTTTTTTATTGCCTTTGGGTCTGATTTTGCTCTAGTACTGAGGGAGATAGCATAAACCATCTGAGACCCAGTGTAAGGGATGCGAACATGGATGTGCTAAGAAGAGTCAGCTGGAGGAGCAGGAAGATAAAAGTGGGAGTTGGGGCTAAAAAGCTCGCTTCTATGGAAGCAAATTCATCCCGAAGGAAGCAAATGACGTGGATGTGATGCCTCGCAGTGCCCGTGGCTGCCTGTCACAGGGCGTTGGATGGGCTCATGTCATGACCTGCTTGGTGCTGTGAGACGGAACTAGCGCTACCATGTAGGATTGCTTACTTTTTCCATATGGAGTCCAGGTTTCTTTCTTTCTTTATTATTATTTTTAAAAATCTTTATTGTTGAAAGTATTACCTATGTCCCTCTTTTTCCCCCATTGACCCCTTCTAATCCGTCCCCCACCCCTGGCAGGCTTCCTTTCTTTTCTCACCGTAGGCCAATCCTTTCTCTTCCCAGGGCTGTCTTTTCAAGGTGCAACCAGTGGCCAGCAAGTCAGATGAGCTTTTTGCTCCCTTATCTGCTAATGAATAGAAAACACAGCCTCTCTGTCCTCATTACCTCAATTTTAGTCACTCAAAAGACGGGAGGGTGGAAATGGCAGTCCTTTGATTATGCCCTATGAAAGGTGGTAAATTGGAGAAAATGTAGGTGTTCTAACCTTCTCGTACACCGTGAACTGTTGAGTCTCTCAGGGTGGAAAATAAGGTTATGCTGATTGAAAGGCTGACTTGAAAGTCAGTACCAAATCATGGCAGATCCATTAAATTGTTCCAAATGTATTATTTCGTTCCCTCCTTCCTTTTCTCTCTCTCTCAGCATTGTGGTTTTTTTTTTTTTTTTTTTGGTCTAAAATATTTAATCTGTGTTTATTGGGCTCCCACTGTGTGCCAAGCACAAAGCCTGAGAAAATGGGTTCTTTAGTTGGATAGTCAGGGTGGATACCAGGGAAAAGAGAAGATATATGGACGGTTAGAGGATATTACAGGGCATCTTCCATAGTCTCAAGAGTAAAGAAGCGGCTGGGGCAGGCTCCTGGGAGGGGTCTTAAAAGGTCAGGACACACACTGGGAAGCAGGGCAAATGGCATTTTTATGTGTTTGCTGGGCGTGGTGTAGGTGATGGAAGCTTTATAAGGGAAAGGTAAACATTTGCTGGAGTCTTTGGTATTGAACTTAAACAAAGCCATGCCTTTGTTTCAGTTTTATAAGGTAATGGATGGCAGGGAAAGCTATAAAGCTGGAGTTAATTCATATGTGGAAGGAGTAATCTTTGCCAAGCATCTCACTGAAGATATCAATAGCTTGATCTTCTGTTAGAATGTGGAGTACCCGTGGTTTCTGACCTGAATCCTGCGTAGGGCTCTATAATGTACATGCATAAACCGTTGTGTGTGTGTGTGTAGAGACTTAGATGACAGACTTGGATTTCATAGACTGGTGTGTGTGTGTGTGTGTGTGCGCGCGCGCACCATGGTTAATATTTGTTTAGTGATTACCATATACCAGGCATTCTGCCAGGTGCTTTTTATACATTAGGCAGCATTTATATTTTTAAGTGGATATAATTTTTCATGGGAATAATGAAGAATGTGAAGCTCAGAGAGGTGAGCAAGCTTACCTGAGGTTGCCCGCTACCGCATAGCGTCCGTGGCTGTTGGGGGCACATGCTCTTTCCACACTGCCTTTTGTGTTGGGAGGATCTAATAGTAATGTCTTCTGCACTATCTTTGGCAAAAGGGCAACCATTCCTTCAAAGCTTTATGCCTTTGACCTGGGATCAAACCTACAACCTAATTCTGTGCCCTGACTGGGAATGAAATCCAAAACCTTTTGGTGTATGGAACGATGCTCCAACCAATTTAGCCACCCAGCCAGGGCAAAAACATGAGCTCATTTTAAAGTGTCACCATACTAAGGTAAGGATAGTTATAGCTACTTAAAAAATGAGGACTAGAAAGATTAAATAACTAGTCCCAGGCGATAGTGCCAGGATTTGCACTGGCTACAGGCCTTCTTTGAGCCCCTTGTACTTTTTTTTCTTGCTGTGCTTTCCTCTCATTTTGCCTTCCTGCTTCAGAGAAAACTCTGTCTTTCTTCTTATAAAACTTCACTTGTGAGTTGATCTCATTTGATCCCTGTCTCTGAAGCTCTGAGCTCCCATAACTCCTCCTATGTGCAGCCTCTTACATTCGTCCTCTCTCATTGTGTGAATACCTCTTCCATCTGTGAAGAACACCTCTGCCAGGCCCTGCTGCCCGCTGTCCGTGTTCCTGTCCATCTCTCCTTCCTCTGCCAACTTCCCAGCTGAGATGCTTCCTCTCCATCCTCATGTCCTGTCTCACTTGCCCCAGAAATCTAGTTTCCCATCTTTCCCTCCATTAGTCTGGCCTTGGGAAGGGCACAGAGCCTTTTTACTTCTGAACTTGGTGGCCTTTTCTCAGCCCGCACTCTCCTGGTCCTCTGTAACTTGGATGTCGGACACTGTGGCCATAGTTCTTGGCTTCAGTGGTACACACCCAACCTCATCAAATGTCCATTATTTGACAACCGTGATACAAGTATTTTGGTTGGCTTCTTCCCTCACCAGCCTACTTCAGGCTGCTCTTAACTTCCCCAACACAAACCTCCCCTCTCCCATGAGGCTGTCTCCTTATTCCAGCTCAGGGCTCCTACAGGACAGCTCCCCTGGCTGACTCGTTGAGCTTTCTCCTTTTCATCATGTGCTTACAGCATGTATAGTGAGTATATACATTATTCAACAGTGAAAACTGTATATCCCTCCTTTTCTTTAAGGGTAGGGCCCTACCATAGACTTCTGTATCTCCCATAGCATCTCTGTCTATAGTATCTTCTATAGTGTGTGTGTGTGTGTGTGTGTGTGTGTGTATTTGGTGCCCAATTTAGGTTTGTTGATATACAGACAGGTAATATTTTTTTAGTATAAATCTGGTCAGCACTGCTAACCCTGCTTATTATCTTGACAGATACAGCTACTCCAAGCAATCTCAACTCCTAAGAGGTTTTGCTTAGGAAAGCAAGAGCATAGATAAAGAGGGAAATGCGTATTTAGAAAAGTAATGTTATCTTACCTCATTGGACAAATATTTGTTGAGTATCTACTGTGGGCCTGGTACTGGGACTAGATTGAGTTTGGGGTAGACAAGGGCCCTCTTCTTATGGGCTATAGCCTCGTGGAGCAGACAGATAATTAAGCACTAAACAGATAAACAACAAGCTAAATCCAAATAGTGTTAAGTGCTATGAAGAAAATAGAAAAGAGCAGGTTGACAGAGTGTGTTACTGGTCGTGGGCGGATGGGAGGAGGAGGCAGAAGACAACTCCAGCTAGGGCGGCCAAGGAAGAGCTGAGATTGGACTGAAATCTGAAAGAGGAGGAGTGGCAATGGGATGATATGTGGGGACAGCACTGGAGGCAGAGGGCAGAACAAATGGCAAAGGCTGTCAATTGGGAACATGCTTCGCATGTACTGGAAGTGGAAAAAATTGAGTACTAAAAGAATATAGAAAGCTGGTAGGATATGTGAGTAAGCCAAATGTGTATGTGTGTGTATACTATACAGAGGTGCCCAAAGGAGAAAATAGAGAAATACACTATCAGGTTTTAAATCATTTCCTAAAAGTGCTATATAAATGGAGGTGTCAGGGAATCTAGGAGTTTCTTAGATCCTCAACAAAATAGCAAGCTCTCTGAGGGCAGGGAATCTAATCTGGCCTGTCATTCTTGTTCCCACTTCCCAGCATAATGTCAGGCCCTTGGTAAATAGTTGGTGAATTAATTCAGGAAGAAACGAATGAATGCCCAAGACTGAGATTTCACTTGTTAACATTATCTACCTTTAGTCTGTCTCTCTGTCTTATTTGCCATTGCATCTGCACCCAAATACAATTGTATAAAATAGAAGAAAAATGCTGAAAATGCAAGAAAACCGTCTTGAAGGCCTTTGATAATGCTAAGAACCAAGGAGAAAACAGAGTAGGGAAATTGGCAAGAGCACAATGATGTGTTTATATATTGTTTGTGTTTTAGAGTGGAAATGCTGATTTTATGACCCTGTAATTTGGAGGCTAATGCACGTGCCACTTCTTGGAAAAGAGTCTCAACCTTAGGAAATAAAGAGCTTTCATAGTCTTTGATCAAAGGGGTCTTCCTAAAAATGCAAGATACACTTGTTTAAAGAGAAAAATACTTTCCATCAACTCATGGATGTTATGATATTTGAAATTTCAAATTGCTTTGTAAATCAAAGATCAGCCCATTTCTTTTAATGGCAAGCTCTCAGAAAAATCTTGGGTGTTAATAATCAACTTAATGTAGCCATTCTAAAGCCCATCATTGACCTGTGTTTATTTTAATAAATCTTACTACATGTAGTGCACAACCGAGAGGTATTATAACCTGGGCAAAGACACTTACCTTGTGTAGAAACCACCAAATGGGAATTGTAATTCACGTGTAAAAATGATTTTATTTTTAAAATGTCAATTGCCATGAGACTGCACCTATTTCTGGAAAGGTCTTGGTACATTTTGAAACAATTTTTCTACCTGACTCAATCCTTGATCCAGTGACAAAATTAAAATTGCATCTGTTATCTGCTCGCATACACCTGTTTTCATGAATATTTTTCTAAAAAATATGTACTGTCAGAATTATAGGAGAACAAATAACGGAGGTTTTGAAAATATTGTATGAACATACATAACATTCATAACTCTCGGGTGACAGACCAATTGTTCATGGCATTTATATGCTCTTTACATAATCAGGGCTTCTATGAAGCTAAACAGAATTTTCTGTGCTTGACATTTGGATGAACATTTGGTGGGGGAAAGCATACCTTTCGCTAAGTTTCTGTAATACACATTTACAAACAGTGCTTTGTAGATAAACTTCCAAGAAATTTGATCTCACATTGGCCTGCTGTGCCTGGAGCTGGGACATGGTTGGGTTTGCAAGATGAAACAAATGAATGCTTATCAGTTCCCCAGCCAAGGTTTTAGTTAATGTGCTGCCGTGCCTTCCCACCCCCACCCCCTGCCCCAACTGCAGTTAAAGTTCAACTATTTGGGTTTTGAGTGCACCACAGCGAGACTACGATTGATACCATCGGGTACTGAAACTGCTTTGCTGTTGGGTCAGGCAGCCAGGCAAGAGGAAAACGGTGCCAACCCTGTTATATATTCCTGCCTCTAAGGATGACTCTGGGAGGCCCACACCATTTAGCAAAGGAGACCGATTCTTGTGTTGTTTACTTTTTATAGAATCAGGATGGCATGAATCAAAGCGAGCCCATTGGACCTTCTACTCAGAACCTCTTGCTATTAAGGGGACCTAGTCTAAGTGTCTCCCGGTAAAGTCTAGTGTCTGATAGCTCATTTGACCTCTAAAGACCTTCTCTACTGGGTGGCTGATTGTTATTGCTCCTCCAAGGAGGATTTAGTCTATTTGTTGTAGTGTGTTGCCAGTAAGCATCTGTTATTTCAGCGGCTCCGTCCTGCCGGAGGCCTTTGTAAGTATACACATTCCATCAGCCCAGCTCTCTTAGTTGAGAGGTGGAGCTGACAAGGCCACAATTAATAGTGTTTCCTGCCTGTTGAGTGATATATGGATAAATCGGTGAGCCAACCGTGAGTCCAAATAGCTTAGGAAATATTCATCACAACACCTTTCTCCTCTGGCTTCTGCAATACAAGGCCGGCTTTCTGAGGAGTGGAACAATAGCCAGTGTGGATCCAGGCCCCTGTAGATTACAACACCAGCTGGGGGATTTGTATATGAAATACGTGGCCAAAGTTAGGGACAACTGCATTGCTCACCAGAGTGATCATTTGATTTGCTGACATAAAGTTATGTTTACACATTCGGGCCAAGATAATCCCATTGCCAGTAATAATAGTTTTAAAAAAGGCAAGTGTTCCTAGGAAAGTATGCTTTTAGTTTTTGACCTAAAGATCAGCATGTGATGAAGTTCTAATCTCTGGAGCACCATCATGTCCCTCTCTCCATCTAGCCTCTGACTTCTCTGTTTGCCCGGATCGTAATCAGTGCATTTGTGCTGGTACTTCGCACAGTCTCAGGGACATGGTAGGTATTTAAAAATAATTTTGTGCCATGAGTGAATGTTCTTCTGCAGTTAGGGCATCTCCAGGAGCAATAGAGAGACGTTTCTGTCTACTTTCGCCAGGGACGTTCCGTAGGAGAATCAGGCATGGCACACATACAAGATCTTCTTAGTAGTCACCCACTGTGGGTGTGTGTTGATGTTTATAGGATAAATGAATGAGTGAACCAATAATAGGAATGAATGAAATGAAATGAATGGTTAGGTCATCTCTAGGCACTTGTTTTCAGATGTTGGCTAGAAGAGTGAGAGCCTGTGGCACAAGGCACAAGGTTGTTGTAATTAGCATGTTATTAAGACCTGTCACCTGGCCTTGCCTGCTATTGGTGTGTGGTGCCTTGCTAGTGTGTTTCTTATTGCCAAGTAAGGAGCTTAAAAATAAAATGAAAAATGATCCTTACATAGGCATAGCACTAAAATTTAGATATCTGGTTGTATAAGTTTCCCAAAGCCTACAGGAATTGAGCTTGAAATTAATTACATCAGACCTGGTAGTTAAATCAAAAATTTAAATGGCTTTTAAAATGCAGTTTTGGTCAGATAATACATTTGATGAAATAGCTTTCAGAATAAATAAATGTATAACTTTAAAACAATGAATGATTTAAAGTTTTATGTTAAGTAAAAATAATACACGTGGTATTAAATGAAAAACAGTACCAAGAGTATAATACAGCATACCCAGTTTTTCCCAGAGACAACTCTTAATATTTATATAGTTACCACATAAATCTAGATACTGTACTCATACCTCTATTCTATGATAAATAAACTTTAAAAATGATATGTATTGAAATCTACCTATACTCCTCCCTCTATTCCTCCCAATATTTTATAATAAAGTTATATTTTTAGTTCTTCTGTTGGTCAGTACTGTACTCTAAGAATTTACTTGAGTTTCCTTTTCTTTTTTTTTTTTAATTTACGTAATTTCTGTTGTGTCTCTTGTTGCCCCGTGTTGTAAACTGAGGATGCTGGTGCCTTTATTACATTTCTTTCTTCCTGTTTCTTGTCTTATCTTGTCCAGCTCCTCTTTTATTTTTTTCACTTCTTCTATAATAGTATTTACATCTGGCCGAAACCGGTTTAGCTCAGTGGATAGAGCGTCGGCCTGCGGACTGAAAGGTTCCAGGTTCGATTCCGGTCAAGGGCATGTACCTGGGTTGCGGGCACATCCCCAGTGGGAGATGTGCAGGAGGCAGCTGGTCGATGTTTCTCTATCATCGATGTTTCTAGCTCTCTATCTCTCTCCCTTCCTCTCTGTAAAAAATAAATAAAATATATTTAAAAAAATAGTATTTACATCTGATTTAAAAGGAAAATTGAAAACTGAAGACATTGAGGGACTTGCCTGAGGTCTCTTAGCTGGTTAGAGCTGGGATTAAAACTTGGGGCGTTGACTCCCAATCTAGTGGATTTTCTACAGATAAGCTCATCAAATGTTTATTGACTGCCCACTCTCCTCCATGCACTATATTAGGTACTAGTAATACAAAAATAATAAGAAATGGTCTCAAATCCTATACTTAAAAGTCAAGTAGGAAGGCTAGATATATAAACAAATAACTATGTTTCAGTATAATAATGCTCCAGGGAAGCTGTTATCTAGTTTGGGTTTGGGTTGTGTGTTTTTTTATTCCACTGATCACACATTAGAGAAATTGATATAACTATTGGAAGTCACAGCTTTAACATGTTAAGGAAGTAATGTTTTACCCAGCTAACGTATGCACGTTTGAAAAATAAGTAAGATTTTGCTGATATACTCTATGGAAAGTAATTTTATGGTCTGTTTTAGATTAAATATGAAATCAAAAACTTTTATATATTTATAAATTATGCACTCTATCATGTTTTATATGCTCAACCTGTTCTTATGTCAGACTATCCAACTATTCTTCAGTTATCCTTATATATGCATTTAGTATTTTGATTTCCAGCCTAAGACTTACGTATTTTTTTAATAGACCTTTCTTATGGTGATTTATGAACTTTTTTTTTTCTTTCTTCCTCCCTTAGATCTTCATCACTGTGAACTGCCTGAGTACAGATTTCTCTTCCCAAAAAGGGGTGAAAGGACTTCCTTTGATGATTCAGATTGATACATACAGTTATAATAATCGTAGTAATAAACCCATTCATAGAGCTTATTGCCAGATCAAGGTCTTCTGCGACAAAGTGAGTAAAGATGACAGTTTGTCATAAAGGTATCTTTGTTATTAGATATTACTTTTAATGACATTTTTCCCTTGTCACCTTCTCTTGTCTAGTGGTGTCAGAATAATCACCTTATCAATCATAGTGGGAGTGGTAATCTTTCATTCTCAATTCCTATTAGATATCTAGGGAGTCGTCAATCAACTCTATTTTTAGTCAGTCATTTTTACCACTAATTTAATGACTAATTGACACTATTGTGCTGAGTCTGATTCACTTATCATAGATTAGTAGTTTTTACTGGATGTAGGTCCTGTCTTAGAACACATCAATGTAACCTTTGTCATTCTTTGGGGTTAGTGGAGTCTCATTTAGAGGTTTTTGGAATGGAGATGGCTCCTATAAAATAAGTTCATTAGTAAACATGCACTCAGGAGGAGATATCGTTTTTGAATCTCCCTGAATCCCATAAGAGACAAAGCAATTAGAATAGCTAAGATTAAAATCCCGTGGTTATGTGACAAGAGATCTTCACGCATCCCAAATATGAGTGGCATGAACAATTTCAAGACTTGTGTGATATCAGCATCCGCAGGGAAAGCAAAGGGGCCACTTGATTGTCAAAGACCAGGACACCTACAGAAGCGACCCAAGGTACTCGCTGGAGAGTGAGGTGGGCCATCTGAGGTCTACCGTGCCATTAAAATGTCGGAAAGTCCTGGTTTACCAGTGATAGAGTGTACGGAGAAGTGGGCTTCTGGGAGCAGAGAGCGGAGATAGTCACAAGAAGAGAGGAGGAAACACATGAGCTAGAACTGCACTGGGTTTGCGGGCAGGCAGCACAGTGGTAAATATAAAAAATCTAGTGGCAATTCTAAAATATCTAATAGCCTTTAGGTCGTGACGATTTCAGTGAGTGCCAATCATCCAGCTGTCAGAGCAGCAGGACAGTCCCACTGGCCTCTGTGTCATGTGAGTTGCCTCCATGACACAGAGGCCAGTGAAGTAATAGACACGGTTTTGTCGATGAGAAAAACCCCCTAACATACCAAAGAAAAATAGACAAGGGTCATGATATAGGCAATTCACAAAAACACACACAAATGGTTTGAATGAAAACAAGGAGATGTATTTTTTTGCTTATCACATTGGCTTTTAAAAAAGCAGATTCCCAATTCTGGCCAAAGTAAGGCCATGACACAATTGGAATTTGTGGTCAATGAAGGTATCATAAAGGAGTAGCTTTGGAGCTAATGCTTACATGGCACTTATTCTATGCCACGTGAGTTCTGAGAGTTTTATGTACATAAGATTTAAAATTTAAAAGTTATAATATTTTAACCAAATATTTTAAATATGTATTTTATGTTAAAAAAACTTACTATTCATTCTTATAAAAATATAATTATTTTACAGTGCTTTACTTTTAAGTTTTGAGTTGTCATTGATATACATAAACCACAGAAATTTATAGCAAGAGGACACTAAAAATATAGAAATATTTGCTTAGGAGGTCTCTTCAAGATATATCAAGGTTTTGTAGAGTTTTGATGTTTAGATAACATAATATTTTCAGAATATTATAAAGTTAATTAACTGTTAAATGCACAGACATCACCTTTTGTATTTGAATCATTGTAGATTAAGGATTCAACACTTTATATTGCAAGTATTTTCACCCAATTTGTCCCTTGGCTTTGAAATAATTTATTTTTGCATCATAGTAGGATAATTTTAATACTACCAAATCTGTCTTTTGTGTGTGATGATTTGGGGGTCAGTTTCTAAAAGGTTAGAGGATGCTGGCCAGTTCACGCTTCAGTGCTCCTTGAATATGCTGCCACATAGGGGAGGGACTGTAAATGCGAAACTGAAATGTAGTTTAGTATGAGGATGTCTATCTGGTTTTCACCTGTTTAGAGTATCATGAAAACATGAGTGCAGATGAATTCTTCTGCATCAAAAATGGAGAGAGAGAAAGGAAAAGGAAACTTTTGAAACATCTGTATTTGGGGTGGAGAAATGGAAACTGAGTTAGCAAAGCTGACATAGAAAATTGAAAGAGAGGAGAGGATGATCAGGGAATCCTCAAAAGCCAAGAAGGAAAGAGATAGAAGGTGATTTGGAAGAGACGCCAATGAAAAAATCAGGTTACAAGAAACAGAGGAGCAAAAGGAAGAGAATAAACCCAACTTCAAAAAAATGAGAGAAAGAGAGAGAGAGAGAGAGAGAGAGAGAGAGAGAGAGAGAGAGAGAAAGGAAGGAAGGAAGGAAGGAAGGAAGGAAGGAAGGAAGGAAGGAAGGAAGGAAGAAAGAAAGGAAGGAAGAAAAAGATTGATGTGAGAAACATTGGTTGTCCAGACTGGGGATCGAACCTGCAACCTGACCAGGAATTGAACCTACCACTTTTTGGTGTATGGAATGATGCTCCAATCAACTGAGCCATACCAGCCAGGGCTAGACCAAACTTTTTTCTATTTGGTTGAATAAGCACCATCTCCAAGACCATATGAACATATCAAAACAAAACATAAAATTGTATTGTATGTACAAAGTAATCTTATAGCCTGTCTAGTTTCCTTATGCCCTCCCCCATTTCCATTACTGTATGATTATAAAAAGCATAATCACACACATTTCCATTGCTGTATGATCACAGCAAGCAAAGGGAAAATTTTATAGGGAGCTCACACTCAACTTTAATGCGCTCTCTGTGTCTAGGAATGAAGGTAATGGGCTAAGGCTTCATCTTAGGACATTTATTATAATTAGTAAGTTACTTAAGTGACTTTACTGGGACAGGGAACAGGGTCTGGTCTTTCTGTAGGGATTCAAAGCTGAAGTTGTGTAGATAGTCAAAATACCAAAAAAGGGAGAAATCTAGGAGAAGTGAGATCTCTCAGCCTTCAGAACCGAGCGTGACCTCACTGGAGGGATGGAAACGGGACTGCCTGCTCCCCTTCTTCCCTTGTTTTGTCTCTTGTCCCTATGATTTGCATGCAGTATCATGATAGATGTGTTTTTGTGTGTGATGATTTGGGGGTCAGTTTCTAAAAGGTTAGAGGATGCTGGCCAGTTCACGCTTCAGTGCTCCTTGAATGCTGCCACATAGAGGAGGGACTGTAAATGCGAAACTGAAATGTAGTATGAGAATGTCTAATACTACATTATATTATATTAAAAGTTATAATATTTTAACCAGATATTTTAAATATGTATTTTATGTTAAAAAAAACTTACTATTCATTCTTATAAAAATATAATTAGCATTGTCTGTATTTGTTTTCCCCTCTCAGGGAGCAGAAAGAAAAATCCGAGACGAAGAGAGGAAGCAGAACAGGAAGAAGGGGAAAGGCCAGGCCTCCCAAACCCAGTGCAACAATTGTGAGTGTCACTGAAAAGGGATGGGCTCCCCTGGGTCCACTAGAGAGCAGGTGGAAAGAAGTGGGCTGCAGGCGAAACTACAGACATGCAAGGGATTACTTGCTTTCCCTAGAGTCAATTGTCCTTGCGAAAAGCAAATAGAATCAATGATCACAGAGTGTTTGCGCTAGGAGGGACTTTGTAATATCATTGAGACCAACACTTTCCATTTACAGACAAGAAATCTTAGGACACAGAGAGGGATGGGGAACTGGGTGGAAAAGGAAAAGGGATTAAATAAACAAGCAAACAAATAAAAAACTCATAGACATAGACAACAGTATGGTGATTACTAAAGGGAAAAGGGGGAGGGGGTAAAAAGAGGGTAGAGGGGCGATAAATGGTGATGGAAGGAGACTTGACTTTGGGTGGTGAACACACAATGCAATACACAGGTGGTGCATTATAGAATTGTACGCTTGACACCTATATAATTTTATTAACCTGTGTCAGCCCCAATAAAGTCAATAAGAATTTTAAAAAAGAAACCTAGGGCACATAGAGGGACAGGGGGGCAGGAGGGGAACAGCAGTCCACCTCAGGAGCACTCACTCGAAGTTTGAGCTCCTTCTGTTGGTTTGGTAGTGGGAAAGGGGGTGGGGGTCATTTATGGCATTTGGAAAGCTTCGTGGGAGAAAGCCATGAAATGTAGCTAAGACTAGAGCTTACATTTGAGAGTTCTTAGTCATGTGTAACCCTCTGAATTTTGGGTTTTCTGTCACGTCCAGCCTCTGATGGAAAGTTGGCAGCGATACCTTTACAAAAGAAGAGTGACATCACCTACTTCAAAACGATGCCTGATCTGCACTCGCAGCCGGTCCTCTTCATCCCCGATGTTCACTTTGCAAACCTGCAGAGGACAGGACAGGTATGAGCCACCTGCTAACGTCTTCTTGCCATCCGTCTACTTGCCACCCATCCGCGGGGCTGGTAGAGCCTTAAGATAGAATCACTTCAGACAGCATTGACCTTGAAAATAAAACAGACACCGTGCATTCGGCAGTCCGTCAATCCCTCCTGAAAATAGATTTTCATACAAAGGAATGTCTCAAGGGAGGAAACCAACTTACTAAGGGGAAGAAGAGAATGAGCTGATATAGCAAAGTGTTGACAAAGCAACGAAAGGAAGAAAGTTAGAAGAAGGCTGATAACCTGTAAGAAGTTTTGTTAGTTTCCTCACATGGTATTGGCCTGATGCAATAGAGCCCCACCTAATGGTGGGAAATTGAACTGTGCCTATAACTTCATCAAGTTGCAAAATCCTGTATTTAAACAAAACCCTATCAACAATGTTCCCCTTAGTAAATTAACAGTTTCCATTAAATAGCTAAATCATTTTACACCCAAAGAAAAATGATATTGTAGACAAGTCTTTGAAAAAACAATTCCTGTCTTCTAGGTATATCTATAAGTGAAACGAAAAAACTAATATTAAAATAACATAAACATCTAATAACTAACTCATTATGGTAGTTCAAGTTGATGGAATATTATGTGGTCACTAAAGTTATGATGATAGAAACTGTGTAGCAAAATGGGAACTAGTTATGATAATGTTCAGTGAAAAAAAAGTAGAATACCTTTTGTTCTTATAGTGATTCTAAATATATATCTGAACTTAAAGGGAACAAGGACAGTTATAACACTTGATAATAGAGTGATGATAGATGGCCGGTTTTTCTTTCTGTAATATCTTTACTATTATTTATTTTATGTGATAAATTAAAGATGTGTGAAGAGAAGAAAATAATTACTTCCCTAGTATTCGCCAGAATTGCCTTTCACTGAACCAACTGAGTTTTAGTGAAAGTTGCATTGGTTAGTGTTCTTTACACTCAAAGTCCTTTGAGGAAAGTTCTGTTTTGAGAACTAGGTGATACTGATACACTCATGAGTTTCCTCCATTCTCAGTGTTTAGACCAGCGGTTCTCAACCTGTGGGTCGCGACCATCGGAAAACACATATAGCATATCAGATATTTACATTACGATTCATAACAGTAGCAAAATTACAGTTATGAAGTAGCGACAAAAATAATTTTATGGTTGGGGGCCACCACAACATGAGGAACTGTATTAAAGGGTCACGGCATTAGGAAGGTTGAGAACCACGGAATTGACATAGTCTGGGAGAAGTCATTATTGGTGTCACTTTCTCTTTTTGAAAATATTTGTCCCTTAGCGTTGTGTTTGGTGTGTAGGAGACAAAGCAGCTATCCACAGCGTGGGAATAAAATACCCACTGCTTTTCTTAGAGCAGATTTCACTGAAAACTAATTTAACATCTCATCGTGTCTTGTTTGATAGAAACAAGGACACAGAAGGAAAAGGAAGAGTGTTATGATTGATCAAGATATGAGGGCCAGCACCCAATTTTATTTTATTCTTTAATTCCCAAGAACATGGTGGTGACTTGTGTATTTACAGTCTTTGCTGCCTGGGATTTTATGGGGCTTGGTTCCCACAGCTTCCCGAAGAGGGAGAATTGAGTTAAATTGTTCTCATCGTTTATGGTCATGATTCTGGTTTCAGCTCCATGTCAAAGCTGACAGCCTGACCTATTCTCTTGGCAACATTTCTCTGAATATAAAAAACTGTAAGTCATTCTTAAGAGAAAAAGTGGCCCAACCTGGCTTCCCAGGACTGTCAGTCTCCTGGCCTCACGTGCCACCTCCGTGTCCCGAGCTGGGCTCCTGGCCTGTGGCTGAGTCCAAAGGCAAGTGTAGCCTCATACACTTCGTTGGTTTCAGCAAAGTGTCCGCCGTGCCATCGGTGGAGGTAAGCCCTGCTATCTGGGGTCCACCTCGCAGAGCCCGCAGGCTTTCCCTCTGCCCTCGGAATGAGCGGGAAGGGGTCGGTGAGGGAGCCTGCCTGAGCCCTGGGTCACTAAGGAACACCCCGCTGTGCCCCGACACAATGCGTGCATATTCTGTGGTTGGTCAACTTCCTTGGCCAAGGAAAGGAGCGCCTACTGTGACTGGTTGGGACTCTAAAGGCTGCCTTTTCTTAGACGAGAAGCCTAGGGTGGGTCCAGAAACAGCAGGGAAGACAGCAGTTCCTTAGGGCTAGAAGCAGATTTCCATATTCAGAACAAGAGCCAGCAGTGGCAGGTCAAAATATGGGCCAGTTTTACCATGTGCTGTGCGAGGAAGGAGGCAAGCGACAGTGTGCAGCTCAGTGACCACCTCGGCGGGAGCCTTTTAGAACCAGGCACATCGCAGCTCTGCCCGCCTGCAGGGCGAGCAGTCCTCTCGTTCCGTCAGTGAGACTATCCTGAGCGACACTTAAAGGCTCATCAACCGTGGTTCCTAGCGATTCCTAGTCGCCCAAGGACCCGGCTGGAGAGTTAGGATTTCACTGTCAGCCCACCCGTACCTCCTCCCCTGTGATCTCACTGATTCACATGTGGGTTGGAATGTTTACCAGATTATCAAAAACTAATATGAGGGAATGAACCCACCGTGTAAGCGCCATGGAGACCGCCAGTCTCCCTCTCCTCACGGTAGTGCTGGTATCCGCTGCAGCTTTGGTCTGAAATACCTTTAAAGACAAATGAGAAGGGAGCTTGGGAGAAACTGCGGGATGCAGGGCATCACCTTTCTACGTGCTGTATACTCTGCAGGTATCAGCCTTCCTTAAAGCACTAGAACCCAAGGAGGGCACTGCGCCACCCTCCCACCCCAGTTGTGGTTTGTAAGCAATCTTCCCCCGAACCACAGAAGCCTCAGGTTCCGAAGTTCCCTTCTAGGTTGTTTCAGTTAAACTCTCCGAAGGGGGTTCCAGGAATTTGCATTTATAACAAGGTCTCCAGATGATTTCTTATGCACTTCAAAGTTTGAGAAACACCATAAAAATTAAATTAGTGGAATAAGTCCTACAACTGACAAGGGAGAAACAGCAGGCCATTATGCAAGAGGAGAAGTGACAATGCCAGGATGGTGACAGGGACAGGGTAGCAGAAGCCATTCTGGAGGCCAGAACGTAAGAGAAGGCTGCTCCATTGCTGAGTCACCAACCATCTGTGCAAAGAGCTGTCCATTACCCTGCCATATAGCCACCAGGGCGGATGCTTTATGCCACATTGAAAGAATCCAGCAAAACACAGGTCAACATCAGGAACTTTTTACAAAAAACCCAGTTGTATCGCCAGTGCTAGGAAGATCTTAGCTTCTTCATTTTCTCTTTAAGAAGAAACAAGTTATATAATACAACAATAGACATAAGAAGTTTAAGAGGGAAAAGTTCCTCGTGGAAATCTGAGCTAATGACTAGGTGACTCATTCCCGAAGAGTTCCAGGTAACCAGCTCTGTTATACAACTACGCCGGGCATGGCAGGGACCCAGGAACTGCCCAGAGCCTTTGAGAAAGTTTGTAGGGAGGGTGTCTGTCCAGGCACGGCTGTTTCTCTCCCAGGCATCTGGGGCAGGGACAGTGACAAAATGTACTAGCACTAGGGGCGACTTTTGTAGTTAACGTGTGTCTGATACTAACTTGGGTATTGTTCTTCACCCAAGCAAAAATGGTCTTGAAGCCCTAACCGGTTTGGCTCAGTGAATAGAGCGTCAGCCTGCGGACTGAAGGGTCCCAGGTTCGATTCCGGTCAAGGGCATGTACCTTGGTTGCGGGCACATCCCCATGCAAGAGGCAGCTGATCAATGCTTCTCTCTCATCGATGTTTCTAACTCTCTATCCCTCTTCCTTCCTCTCTGTAAAAAATCAATAAAAAAATATATTTTTAAAAAATGGTCTTGAAGCAAACAGATAAAGCACATGAAAGGTCCACAATGAATTTTTATAATGAATTGGGTCAAGGGAACCTATGTACATCGCAGATCCCCTCTGGAGTTTCCCTGTTGCTTCATAAGATGAGAAAGATGCTTCATAATCGCGTTAATTCTGATTCTGAATTAACTAAATGAGTCTTTTCTAAATATAGATTTTTTTTTATTGATTTCGGAGAGGAAGGGAGAAGGACAGAGAGATAGAAACATCAATGATGAGAGAGATTCATTGATCAGCTGCCTCCTGCATGCCCCCTACTGGGGATGGAGCCCACAACCTGGGCATGTTCCCTTGACCGGAATCGACCCCAGGACCCTTCAGTCTGCAGGGCTATGTTCTATCCACTGAACAAAACCGGCTAGGGCATGAGTCTTTTCCTGAAGATCTCTCTGGCCACAAATGCCTTCAGGAGCTAAATGACCTTTTCCAGCTTGAAGACAGGTGACTCCTAAATTTCTGTGGTTGGAGGATGCAGGGAACTCGGGCCCCTCTGAGGAGCACACGGAGGCCTGAGTTGCTGCCACACTGCCATGGGACCCTCTTGGTCCTTCCCGACACCTAAGCACAGTGTCCAGGGTCAGCCCACCCTGGACCAATGGGATTGCTTACTCACTGGCCCTGCCCTGGAGCCCTTCTAAACAATGCTTCTTAGATTCTGCTGAAATATTTTTCTTATTGTCAAAAGCAGTAGGGCTATAGGTAATCTGCTGGAAATAGTCACATTTCCAATTTTATCTCATTAAAGTATAAGAATTGACCTTATGGAGGACATGAGGTTAAATTTGTATTTCCTTCGGCACACACTTGCATAGCATCATTAAACAGATTTGTCTTTTTTACGAGACAGTGTAATGCCTTAGGAAAGTCTGTGCATCGCATAATGTATTTCCACTTCTGTCTCTGACCTACAGTAAGCCTATTGTTTTGTTCCGCAGGTGTATTACAACACGGATGATGAACGAGAAGGGTAAGACACTCAGTTCTTTCACTTAAACCCCCAAAGTCGGTTCATTTCAGTAGAAATGGCTCTTCAGGCAGTAATGGCGAGCATGGGTGGGACTGTCCTCTCACCTCCAGACTCAGAGCTGAGAAATGCTTGCTTCTGGGCACTGAGAGGAAGGCTGGGGGAATACCATTTTCCTTCTAAATCTCTCCCCTTTTCTCCTTCCTCTGATCTGCCTTTGAATAACCAGCTATTTTTCTAAATGATGCATCTCCTCCATTCCACCTTTCTATCGATAATCCAGTTACTAAAATAATTTTTGGTGGAAGAACAAGCTGAGTTGAGGCAAGGGCCAAGGAGACAGCCTGCCTACTTTCAGTGTTACCTGGGCCGCCTGCACGTACTTCCTGCACATACTCACTCTGGGAAGGCTAGGGTGAGGCTGGTGGGAGTGGGAGCTGGGAAGGCTGAGAGCCTTTTCACGGTCCTTAGGATTGCAGGGTCACCCAAGGCTCCCAGTGTGTTTGTTGCACGTCAAGACTGCCTACTGCTTGCTATCCACAACTCACTGTATAGACTCCTAGGGTTTTAGAGCTAAAAAGGATCCTTCAGGGTCATTCAGCTGACCCTCTCTCCTAGGTAATGTGATATCTTATACCACATCCTTGAGAAATGATGGAGATATTCTGAATGTTCTCACTGTGTGTGAGGCAGACCATTACTGTTGGGTGACTCCAACCCTCGGAAAGGTAGTTTGTGGAACTGATGTCTACCTTCTTTTGACTTCTGCTCATGGGCTCTAGTTCTTCATATGATCTGGATGCTATTTTTCTCTTAAAAACATCTACAACTACATTCATTTTTCAGTATCCACGTTACACTGCATATGTGTACATAAGATCTTGGTTTGCACTACACGGATATAACTAAAAATCTCTAGATCACTTATTTTCAAACTGTAGTCAAACCAGGGCTTCCGTATTCTTATATCATTAACATATATACTTCTGAAACATTTCAAGGTGAAGTAACTATAGCAGATATTGCTGAACTCACTTCCCAGAGCAGAGCTGGGCAAGCTACAGCCCGAGGACCCACCACTTGCTTTCGTATTGTTCACAAACATTTTTAAGTGTTTGAAAACGTCCAGAAGAATACTGCCTAACTCTTGAAAATTCTATGGAATTCAAGTCCATACATAAAATTTCACTAGAACACAGCCATGCTAATTCCTTTATGTCTTATCTATGGCTACATTGGTGGGACCACAGCTCAGTTCAGTGGTTGCAGCGAAGTCCAGAGAGCCTAGAAAGCCCAAGTGCTGACTAGTCTGCCCTTCACAGAAAAAGGGTGCCACCTTCTGTCCTGAAGGATAGAGACTCTCAAAGGAGTCAAACATCCCCCAGCTGGTTAGAAGCAGAACCTTGTCCAGAATTTGACCTCTAAACTCTGAGTTCTAAATTTTCTAAATGCTTAATTAATTGTTCTTTTTATCTTGGCACATGGATAACATATTTCCAGAGGCTGGAATGAAGAGAAGTGATTAGCGCTATCAATTCTAATCTGTTATTCACATATTTTACAAGGGACAGCGTGGCGTCATGGAAAGAACGTTGACTCTGCGCTTAGGAAGTCCATGTTCTGCTCCCAGACTGCAGCTCACTAATGCGAAGCCTGGGGCCGGCTCCTTGACCTCTGGGCCATGGGTCCCTCAATTGTAAATGAGGATTTTGTAGAGTACGACGATCTCTAAGGTCCCGTCTAGCACTGACATTCTATTATTCTCCCGGGAAACCTTAGCATCTGAGTGAGAAGGGCCTGAGAACTGAATGCTGCTCCATGTGCAGACCTCACTTAACCTACCTCAGCCTAAATTGTCCTTCCTAGCATTGGCAGCATTTAGGTGGCCAGTGGACCTAACTCTTTTGGCTTAGCCTCTGTAAGAACTACCCTCTGTTATAATCTTAACGCCCAAGGCTCAAGTCTCTTTTACACACCTTCTAATTAGAGGTCATCTGAGCAATATGGGCAGCCTCAGTGATAATCTATAGTAGGCTCTTGGCTCTTGTTATATGCAAAAGGAATAGCACTCATTGAGTACCTTGGCTAGACACTGTACCAAGTGCTTTATATGCATTATTTCATTGACTTCTCCCAAAATTCACATGTGTTTTACTATATATACATAAAGTGATTACAAATATAGGGCAGTTTTCCAAGGAGAAGATGAAAACAAAAATTAAAGCTTTTGGGCCAACTTAAATAGGTAAATCTTTGTGAGTATAGCCCAAAATGTCAATGATCTACTGATACTTGTTTTGTTAATTTAATCACACATACATTTAAAGAATAACATTATATGATTTAGAAATACCTGTCATTTTTTGAAACACTTCTATTTAGATTATTCACAATTCATCTTTGACACCAGTGTCTTTCTTATCACTAGAGTTACTTTTTGTCATCTCTGTTTATTAGGACAATTCTTCATTACCATCAAAGTTGAGATATAGCACTTTTTAAATCCACATGCATAAAATTATCATCAGAAATTTTATTTCAAGCCACAAATATTGATTCTCATAACATTAGAATAATTATGTGACAGCCACAATATTGCCTCCATTAAAAAATTGTGGGTTCTTTTTTAATATGTATATTTTTATTTCAGACAGCAAGCGAGAGGGAGAGAGATAGAAACATCAATGTTGAGAGAGAATCATTGATCAGTTGCCCCCTGCACACCCCACACTGGGGATCGAGCCCACAACCCGAGCATGTGCCCTGACCGGGAATTGAAACGGGACCTCCTAATTCATAGCTCAATGCTCAACCACTGAGCCATGCCAGCTGGACTTAAAATTGTGTTTTTCATTAAACTTTATCCCCAGAGCCACACAACCCAGTCTGTCTTCACACGACTCCAGTCTGCTCCCACCTGCCCTCTCTCTGCCAGAGTGACCCCAAATGAGATTTTGTGCACTGGCCCTTTTAGCGGGCACTTGGGTTTCTAGCAGATGCCTCCTGCACGCCCCCTACTGGGGGGATCAAGCCCACAACCCGGGCATGTGCCCTTGACCGGAATCGAACCTGGGACCCTTCAGTCCGCAGGCCAACACTCTATCCACTGAGCCAAACCGGGTACGGCTATACTTCAAGCATTTGCTTCCCCTGAGGTAGATCCCTCAAGATAATGGCTTCATGTGCCACATGACCTGAAGTCACTCACATCTTCTCACACGTGTGCCAGTGGGATGGAGACTGCTGTCAGAGGAAGCACCTTCTCCTTGTTCTCCAGTCCTTTTGTGGTACAATCCAGTATAATAGGACAGGCATCATGCTCTTTCCATCTGTCAAATGGGGCAGTCATAGCTGCCCCTCCTTTCTTGCCTTGTTTTGAAAATAAAGTAACAGTTGAATTCAGACCACACAAACGTATTGACTCCATACTGGGTTTGTAGATTTGAACGTGTGAAAAAGCATTTTTTAACTCCCAGGGGAAAGGTGGTTGATCCAAGATGTTATTTTAATGGCAGTTTGTCACGCACAGCTCAGATCGGGGCATTATCAAAAGTCAGCAGAACTGGAAAAATACTAATAAATCTTGCTTGGCGAGAAGAAGAAAATCACTGGCTTAGGAACCCTCGCACAGCATGACAGAGTGATATTTCACAGTCTGGTGACATTTCAGGCTATTTACCCATTATTACCCTCCTGGTCACCGACAGCTGTGCGAACAGATTTCTAACCTTCAGCTCCTGAGGTCATGGCCATCCAGTTCCAAGACACGACAGAATGACATGACCTACTTTTATGAAAAGGTAGTGATGGGGAGACAGAGGGAACAGGGCTCTAAAAACTCATTACCACCTTTACCTGGGACTTGGGTTTGAGATTTCCTTCTGGCTATTTCCATAGTTTGACTTAGTGGGGAGTACAGTAAGAGAATGCTGACTCTCAATATCACTTCTTACACCCTCACTCATCATCTCAGGTTTCTTGAGTGCCTTTAGCATGAGGTTGTCCCTCAAAGCTGGGTTCTCTGAACAGCCCTTTTCACTTATCAGCTACATCACCCTGCGTGAGACACATAGCACGCTAAGCATTAGTTTGATTGTCACTGACATAGGGATGAGCATGGTGCTTGCCCTGGCTGGCTCACAGGGTCCATAGCATCAATGCCTTCCCTTCAGACAGCCTATTTTTCCAATTTGCATTCCTCCCGGACAGTCCCCCCCTTCCTTAGAGTGCCCAGGAAGAGCAGGAACTTGGGCAGGAAATGCAGAGCTATCAGACCTGGCCCAGGTGGGGACATGCAGGGCCACGACACCACGAGCTGTCAGGAAGGCGGACTGAAACCCTCTCGCAAGGGGGAGGAAGAGCTGGGCAGCCGAGGTCTGGGTCTCCAGGGAACTTCCATCACTGCAGGCTCATCGGCTCCAACCAGATGGAGGCATAGAACAGCAGGAAGTGAGGGCAACCGTGTAACTGAGAACCAGTGAGGTAGGCCTGCACCATTTCACAGGTCCCCCTGTGCCCGCAGGGGGCTGGCAGGACAGTGCAGGACCCCCAGGCCCTGGCTAATTCAGAGGGGGCTGGTGTAACTTGGAGGCCACAGGGACACCAGGACTCACTCCTGCTACTCCCCAGCCCTGATCTGAGCAGGGGTTCAGTGCAGGACAGAGTGAGTGAAACCCAGAGGTCTCATCTTTGTAGATCCATATTGTAGATCTCAATAATGAGAAGTGTGTCTTTGGCCCATGTCCTAAGGATAGTGGGGGGGGGGGGTTCTGCCTCAAACAGGGATGACTTGGGACCTGCAGGGGGAAGAAGGAGGTTGTGGAGAACTAGGGATGGTATAAACAAAGGGAAAAGATAGGGACAGCCACACATGAACCTTTGTGCTAGTACCCTGTCTGCTTTACTGAATACTTTCTGCTCATCTTTTCTAGCAGCAGTGTCCTTGTTAAACGGATGTTCAGGCCCATGGAAGAGGACTTTGGCCCAACACCTTCCAAGCAGATAAAAGAAGAAGGGATGAAGCGAGGTATCTCTCCCCTTGGGGCCCTCCACTGGCATTGCTGAAAGACCGATCCTCCCATGATGAGTGGGAGGGGGTGGTTGACCAAGAAGAACACACAGCCCCGTCCACACCCCTGTGGTTCAGTGCGGGCCTGGGGATTGTTAGGATTGTTACTGACACAGGAAGTTCACAGTCTTCTTTGCTTTAAAGCCTGTCTTTTGAAGCACTGTAAGCACATGTGTATTCTTTCTGGGCACTGGTTCTTGCCTTTGCTTCGGGAGAAATGTAATGAACATACTGACTCATCATGCAGTGAGATATAAGGTTAAAAAGAAATGCTTGCTGTGTGTGTGACAACAGCAGAAGCACCAGCCATGAGAATTGTTCAATAGATGCACGATTAATCTCACACAAGCAAATGAACCTGTTTTCTGTGACATCACCATTTACTCATTTTCTCTCGGTCAAGAAAGTAAGAAATGAAGCACAGGCTTGTCGATGTCTTGCTCAGCATTTGATGCTGTTCACGACATTTGATGCTGTTCACGACTCACTGTCCTTCCTCAGAATAAGAGGAAAGTGTGTGTGTGTGTGTGTGCGGGGGGGGGGGGGGGGGCACAGTCACCCCATATCTTGCTGTAGCTAATTCCGTTAGCTTCCAAAGACCTTCAACTTTTAATGTGTCAGATTACCATGTTAAATATATCCACATGTCACCATCCACACAGGCTTGAGTTTTTTGTTGAGAAATGTTATCTCCCTCCCCCCATTTGTTGAAATGGAACCTACACAGTGATCAAGAGCAGACCTGTAGCCTCCCCCAGCCCGATAGAGTTGTATGACCTTGGAAAGGTCTGCTCCTTAAGAGTCCTCATCTGTAAAATGGGGATGACAAGAGCACCTACTTCATAGAGTTGCTTGAGGACCGATGCATGAATGAATGGACATGAAACACGTAACTCGGGTGCCTGATCCACTTGTGTTTTATGATTAGGCCTGGATCTACTTAAGCTATATTATCATCATTGTGAATAAGTAATTAGCATTTCAAGTGAAAGATCATACATGTCTGGATGGTGTTAGTTACATTAGCAACATTTAAACCTGTAAAAGATTTTCTGACATCACAGGCTCACCCTCAAATGTTTGAGTGTGTGTTGAGCTCCATTCTGCCTGCCTTCTTATCTCACACTTTAGAATGAGGGCAGAGCTGGATGGAAATCAAAGAATCACACAGGCACAATTAGTCTGGCTTGCATCCATATTTAGTATCTGCTGGCTAGTCCAAAGAAGTGCTTCTCATTATTTTGAGATTTTGAAGTCAGGACAAAAATTGCTGCTAGGAATTGTATTGGGCTACTAGTATGATGAAAAGCAAGTATCTGGCCTTTGAAACATCATCATAGGGACACATGGGGGCGCTGCAACCTACCAGCCATGGAGAAAGTGTTCTCCAGGAGCAGGTCTCCTTTGGAAAAGGGCGCTGGTGCTACTGAGCCCTCGCCTGGCGCTCCCAGTCTGAGCCTCTCTGACCAGCACAGGGAATCAGCATCAGTGCCACTTCCTTTGTTGATTCATTAGAAGTTCTCTGGGAGAGAAAAGGAGCATAAATGTCATTTTTTGTTGTTCTGCCTTTCTGGCCATGCCTCAGGGTGGCTGTGTCTGGAGCCCCTGGGGGCTGCCCCTGTGGCCGCTGCCTTTGCCAGTGTCTGAGATGGGCGATGGGCGATGGTCGCGATTGCGTCGGCAGCAGGGGTTCTTAGAGAGCTTTGCCGGGGACACACAGTTCAGGAGAGCCAGCTCCTGGGCACCCTGGGGCGTGCTGAGCCCGGCAGGAGAACGGGGCACTGCCCTTGGAGGGGGTCCCGCAGCCGGTCAACATGCCCCCATACCACCTTTCACCCTCCCCCAAGCCATCTCATTTCAAGGACAATAATTGTAAGAGAAGATTTGTAAAGCCATTTGAATAGAACATGGTTTGGGGTTTCCTGAGGCTCAGACTGGAAATTACATTTCTCTGCTGGAGGCTGTGGGAAGAAGCTACAGAAGGTTCATCTGGAATGGCCACTAGTGAGAGCTGTTATTGTTTCTGTTTTGTTTTATTTCATTAGTTATTTTTCCTTTAATTTTTCTCATCTAGGGGTAGTTGAGGTCCCATGGTCTAATTCAGCCGTGGGCAAACTACGGCCCGCGGGCCGGATCCGGCCCATTTGAAATGAATAAAACTAAAAAAAAAAAAGACCATACCCTTTTATGTAATGATGTTTACTTTGAATTTATATTAGTTCATACAAACACTCCATCCATGCTTTTGTTCCGGCCCTCGGGTCCAGTTTAAGAACCCATTGTGGCCCTCGAGTCAAAAAGTTTGCCCACCCCTGGTCTAATTGTTCCTTGTTGTACTGCTGACTCTGGGTCCTCTTATGATGCCACTAGATCATTTTATTTTATTTATTTTTAATTATTTTGTTTTTTTTATTGATTAAGATATTACATATATGTTCTTATCCCCCCATTGTCTTCCCCCGCCCCCGCCCATGACCTCACCCCTCTGGTGTCTGTGTCCATTGGTTATGCTTATGCATGCAAGTCCTTTGGTTGATCTCTCCCCCTCACCCCCACCCTCCCGTGCCTTCCCTCTGAGGTTTGACGGTCTGCCACTAGATCATTTGAGCTGAAACGGAGGCTATAAAATGTTCCTTCCAAAGGATGGAATTGGGAAATCTCTGGAGGCACATTCACTCTGTCTGTTTACGTGGCGTTTTGCTTTTATCCGGGGCAAAGACAAGAAGCTGCAGTGCTTCAGGTGGTTTGTTTTGTTTTGTTTTCTTCACACACAACTGACCATCTGCCGGCTGCAGAACGTCCCGGCAAAACCCATGTGCACGTGTAGACTCTGCCTTTAGAAGCAGCTTCTGCAATGAAGTCCTCGGGGACAGGGAGGGGAGAGGTGCGGGAGTCTGGGTTCGAGCTGATTTCATTTCCGGGCCAACTTCATTCCTTCGGGTTGGTGGTGAGCGTAGCTCAATGGGTATCTGACTGTAGTCGGGATCCAGGCTCAGTAGGGCTGTTTACCTGTGCGTGCTGCTCAGTGGCCGGTGCACTGGGCTTCAGCCTCGGCCTCTCCCTTCTCTCTGAAGCAGGAACCAGAAGCCCTGTCACTGGGGCTGAGGAAGGGCAGTCAGCTTGCGGGGCTGCAGGGCCACATCTGAATGGCAGGTGCAGTTGCGGTAGGAAAGGGATGCAGTGGTGGAGGGTCTCGGCCTCTCTGAGGACACCTGGGTCCCTGTCATCTCTCATTGCCTGTGCATTGTCAAATTCAGAAGGTTTTGCAACAGAGAAACAAACAGAAGGCTGCCCTCACGCTCACTGAGGGCAGGGAGCCGCAGCGATTGCTCCATAACAGCATTCACTGAGGAATGGGTGCTTGCTGTGCGCCCAGCGTCCCACGTGGAGGTCATTTCACTAACCCCCACCCACAGCACGCTTATGAGGTAGATATTATCATCATCCCTGTTTTACAGGAAAAAACAAACAAACACAAAGCTTGGAGAGGTTACATGACCAGGTCTCCACCGCAGGCTGAACTGGCATCAAAGCCAGGCCTGTCGGACTCTTACCCACTTGCTTCTGAAATGCACCCCTCCCTCCTGGGCCGTGGCACATGTCACTGTGTCTGCTGGAGTTTGCGCTCATGTTTGCTCTCATGTCCTCTTTCTCTCCCTGCCCCCCCAAACCTCCAGACACCCCCCCTCCCCGCCTGTGTTGATGCCTATACACCCTTCATAACTCAGAGCTCCTTCAAGTTAACTTTCTGAAAAGCTCAGGCCCCGGTAAGCACTTTCTCCTGTCTTTTTCCTTCATGGCTCCTATGACTCTGTCTAGTTGTCTGCTTCTGAGGAATGCCCGCCTTTCCAAGTGGGCCGCGAGCTTAAGGGCAGCTGTGTCTCCACTCACGGCCGCAACCTCAGCTCCTCGCACACAGTCTGGGACCCAGGGGCCCCGGTGGGACTTCAGCAATAGTTGTTGAACGATCGAACAAATAAATAGAAGACAGAGGTCTCAGAAAGAGATCTCCCAAAGAGATCACGTGTGCACCCGTGAGAAATTCGCACGTGAACAATGTGTGAAACAGCCTGCTGGGTGTTGGCACCTAATTGCCAGTTGGGACCCAAATGTCATCGGGTTGCTCCCTAACAGCCCCTGCCACAGGTTGCCCAGGGAACTGCCTCCTCACCCCTGTGTGGCTCAGGGGCCCGAGGGTAGATAACATCCGTGTCCCAGGCCTGAGTGACAGGAAGCAGTCTCCTGTGGTGGCTGCGGGGGTTGTGTGGGCTCCTCATTAACCCTTTCCTCCCCCTGCTCTTCCAGTGCTTTTGTACGTGAGGAAGGAGACTGACGATGTGTTCGATGCCTTGATGTTGAAATCTCCCACCGTGAAGGGCCTGATGGAAGCGGTAAGCCATGAACCCCCTTCCAGGAAACCAGCTTGTGTTCTCCTGAGCTGGAATCCCTTCATTAAAATGCAGCCCTTGAGATGCCTTCGGAGTGAGCTTTACAAAGAAGAAGAAAAAGCGGAGATTTACGGAGACGCTGGTTTCCGTACTGTCAGGGCTTCTTAGCACCGTAAGGAGAAAGAAACGTTGAAAAACTGCCAATTCCCTGTCAGTTTAAGGCTGATCAGAGTAAGAGGCCATGGAGAAAGGTTAGACTGTGAGTGCCTCTCTTGTTTTTTTTTTTAAACTGTGAGTTTCCATTTGTCTCTTTGCATTACACCGAATTAGATATGTTTAACTTCCAAATATGCACAGAACAGGAACAATTAGGAAGTGTCTTGCTAGCTGTGGTAGTGTAATCCAAAATACAAATATGACCTCTTTTGGTTAAGACTTAATATGTTAGTGTATATCCTATCTAATAAAAGACAAAAAGGGTAATTAACTGTACCTCCACTACGATTCCCATTGGCTAATCAGGGCGATATGCAAATTAACTGCCAACAAAGATGGCGGTTAATTTGCATACGTAGGCGCCAAGCCATTATGATCGCTGCTGGAGGCGGCAGGGAGCTGGGGGTGCCCTGCCCAGGCCTAATGCCTTGGCCAGAGCTGTTAGGTTTGGGCAGGGGCGGTGCCAGAGATGGTGGGTAGCAGGGGCGGAGCTGGTGATGGTGGGAGTTGGGGGTCCTCTGCCCAGGGCTAATGCCTTGGTCCGAGGCATTAGGCCTGGGCAGGGGCAGAGCCAGCAATCGCAGGAGCTAGGGGTCCCCTGCCCAAGCCTAACACCTTGGCCAGAGGCGTTAGGCCTCGGCAGGGGCGGAGCCAGCGATTGCGGGGAGCAGGGAGGGAGCTGGTGATGGTGGGGAGCAGGGGAAGAGCCAGCGATCATGGGGAGCAGAGGCTGAGCCCACGATTGAGGGAGCTGGAGGTCCCCTGCCCAGGGCTAATGACTCGGCCAGAGGCGTTAGGCCTGGGCAGGGGCCAAGCTGGCAATTGGTGTGAACTACAGAGGAAACACCTTTTCTGACTGCTGATTGGCTTAGCTCCCTGTATGCCACTGTGGTAATATTCTTAGTAACTTGGGTAATAAGAGTCCAAATAGGTGATCTAGGGTTTTTTACCACACTCCTGGAGAAAAAAAAGAAGGTCCGCTGCTGGAGGGTTAAGAAATGTCATATCCTGCCCTAGCGGTTTGGCTCAGTGGATAATGCCTCGGCCTGCCCACCGCAGGGTCTCGGTTCAATTCTGACCAAGGGCAGGTACCTAGATTGCAGGCTCCTCCCTGGCCTGGGCCCAGGTCAGGGCTCATGCAGGAGGCAACAAATCAAAGTGTTCCTCTCACTTTGATGTTTCTCTCTGTCTTTCCCTTTCTCTTTCACATTCTCTAAAAATCAATGGAAACATATCCTCAGGTGAGGATAAAAAAAGAAAGAAAGAAAGAAATGTCATATCCTATGAAAGACACATCTTGAAAATGCCTAAAGAAAGTTGTCATTTTTTCATGGTGAAGGGACTGGAGTCCGTGTTGATGAAAATACCTTGGTGGCTGCGGTTACTGGCAGTGGCTGCAACAGCAGGGTGATGGGGCTGGTGCCTTCCCCTGATCAGCCCGGTCGCCTCCCACAATGGGAGGCCAGACTGTGGCTTAGGCCCACTCCCCAAGGGGAGCAGGGAGCAGGGAGTAGGACATCCCCTGAGGGCTCCCAGTATGTGATAGGGGGCAAGCTGGGCTGAGGGACCCCCCCTCCAGTGCACAAATTTTTGTGCACCGGGCCTCTAATATATATATATATTTTTTTTCCTCTTTTTTTTTTAACGACCTAATAAATGCATGGTTTTCAACTGTAAAAATATCAAAATGTGCTTAATGGATGTTTGTGATCTACAGTGTCTGTATTATGAACAGTGATTCTTTTTTTTTTTTAAATATATTTTATTGATTTTTTACAGAGAGGAAGGGAGAGAAGAGAGATAGTTAGAAACATCGATGAGAGAGAAACATCAATCAGCCGCCTCCTGCACATCTCCTACTGGGGATGTGCCCGCAACCCAGGTACATGCCCTTGACCGGAATCGAACCTGGGACCTTTCAGTCCGCAGGCCGACGCTCTATCCACTGAGCCAGTGTCTGTATTATGAACAGTGATTCTTTGAAGAGCTTTGCATACATCTGAGTGTATTTCTGTAGACTAGACGACTAGATGTGAAATATGTGGGACAAAGGAGATATGGATTTTTTTTAATATATATTTTTATTGATTTCAGAGAGGAAGGGAGAGGGAGAGAGAGATAGAAACATCAATGATGAGAGAGAATCATTGATTGGCTGCCTCCTGCATGCCCCCCATTGGGGATCGAGCCCGCAACCCTGGGCATGTGCCCTCGACCGGAATCGAACCTGGGACCCTTTGGTCCACAGGCAGATGCTCTATCCACCGAGCCAAACCAGCTAGGGCGAGATATGGATTTTTAATTTCAACAACATGTGCCAAATCTCCCTCCAAAACCATTGAGCTTGTCGCTCTCCCATCTATGGAACATCAGAGTTGCTGTCTCTCATACTTTGACACTGTATTCTAAGTGGGGTGTTTTTTTTTTTAGCTTTTGTTAGTCTGGTGGATTAAAAGTAGTATCTTGTTGCTTTAATTTGAACTTTTAAATTATGTGTGAGATGGTTCGTTTTTTTCATATGCCTATTGTCCTATTGTCTTTTTTCTGCGAATTACTGCTTCATGATGTTTTTTTCCTTTTCCCTTGAATTGTCAGATGTTTTTTATATTTGTTTTGATTTGTAGGGCTTCTTTCTAACTTAAGGAAATTAGTTCCATGTCTGTCATTCATGCTGCCAAAATGTTTCCCGGTGTATAATTTGGCCTCAGCTTTTTATGGTGGCTTTTGCTATATCAGTACTTTTAATTCTGTGTTGTTTTATCAACTCTAGATCTTTTTTTCTTCAGGTTTCATATCTTGCTTGGAAAGATCTTCCTTACTTGAAGATGATATCCATACAAAGAATTGACCCATTGGTTTCTTCTTGAATGGTTTCATCTTCTTGTATAATTTCTTGTATGGTAACTTTGGATCGGATGTAGGACTGGAGAAGGGATCCAGTTTAACTTGTTAAGTTTTTCCTATATGGCCACCTACTTCATTCACATCATGATAAGGGTCCACCTTTCCTGACTGATCTGGAAGGACACCTTTATCGTAGATTACGTTCCCATGAGGCTGAGTCTGTTGGTGAATGATGGAAGGTTTGTCCAAAGGGAGAAGTAAGCCTTGCAAAGGAGGCATTTTCAGAGTTTGACTCGTGAGTGAAGGACACTGGCTCCCGGAAAACCTCCAGGAGAATTAGGTCGGAACTCCTCTCGTGCTTCTGCTTGGACTCCCCTCTGTGCTCACCTGCCTTTTTGTTGTTGGTGTTACAGATATCCGAGAAATACGGGCTGCCCGTAGAGAAGATAACAAAGCTTTACAAGAAAAGCAAAAAAGGGTAAGAAAAAAATTGAACTTAAATTAACTTTCAAATCAGATAAGTCAATATAGTGCCTTAAAAAAAAAAAAAAAAAAAGATGGTGCCTCTCTTTTGCTAGGTTCCGTTGTCCACCTTTTATAAAATTGTGTGTCATTCTTCCAAGTGCAGTGCATTTCAAGGCCCTTTAATGAGGGGGGGGGGGTGTGCATTGTCATCCCGGTGACAGGATTAGTGGGTGGAATAGAGGGGTCTGGAAGTGGGGAGAGTGGCCATGTCGCCCTTCTGTAGAGTGGAGTGTTTAGAGAATCCCATGCTGCTCTTGGAGTTGGCTTCCAGGCGACACAGTGGGAACAGAAAGAATTCTTTCTTCCCGAGTAACTATTAGCAAAATGCTCTAAATGATCACTGGACCTGCTTGTTCTCAGTGTTAAGGACAGCAGCTCTCATTAGTGGGTGTTCGGTGGGTTCTGGGTCCCCGGCGACGTGTTTGCTATGCGCTGCTCTGTTCCTCCCCACTCTGTCAGGTAGACTCTTACCCCTCCTTTACTGATGAGGAAAGTGAGCCACATGGAGGTTCAGCATCTTGCCTGAGGGCTCATGTTCAGCAGGTGGGACACAGATTTGAACCCAGGCCTGTGGCCCCAGAGCTCAAGTGCTTAGCTCCTCATTCTGCTCTCTGCCACCTCCAGGCCCCTGGGGCTTCCTCTGAGGCTCTAAGAGTAGAGGCTGCAGGGGCTGAGTCTAGAGCCAGAGGGTCTTTATGAAGGCAGCTTCTGGGGCCATTTTCCCACGAAAAGCAGAAGATGGGTCTTGAAACTTTTCTCCGGGCCTCTCATAAAGGAAACTATTATCTGGGTTGCTCAGCCTTTCTCAGTCATGGGGTCTCTTGGTTGATGGGGAGTCAAAACGCTTTCCACTTGAGCCTTTGCTGGAAAGCTCACTAAAAGGCATTTTACAATTCTTCCCAAGGTCAACGCCATAGTCTGGGTTTCCTCCCTGATCGTGAGATGAGTGGTGTCTCGAGATCTCGCTGCCGAGCACAAACCCTCAGCGCGAAGGCCCTGCCGATGATGATAACATTTCACTTTCATTGAGCACTTCGCCAGGCCCTGGGCTAAATACTTTAATCCTAACAGCAAGCCGTTAAAGCAGGGTTGTTATTCTTATTCTTGCAGAAGAATAAACTGAAGCGCTGAACGTCTAAATAACTTGCCTGATGACACATGGCTGTAAAAGGATAGTCAGTTTTTCATTCTCAGAGTAGGATCTGTTTGACTTCGACGGAGGGGATTCACTCCAGAACTGCCAAGTCATGGACAGACTTGGATTCACTCCAGAACTGCCAAGTCATGGACAGACCCTGAAAGTCGTTGACTTTCTTACAACTAAATCCACTGGGGACCGTTAACCAGGGAGTAGGTCACATGGGGTAAAGGGTGAGCTTCAGGGGGAGGCAAAGCTAGTTTCAAAACCCCGCTCAGCCACGAACTTGGGGAGTGATTCAGCCTCACTGAGCTCAGTGTTCTCTTTTGCAAAACGGCCCCAATCACACCTACCTGCAAGGTCGCCGTGAGGATGAAGTGTAAGGTCTCTGTCACCCTGGAACACAGGACATGCTCAGCGGAGGCTGGCTGCAGTTCTGGTTGATTTTCCTCTCCCTCTTAGTGCAGGATACTTTTTACAATACATTTTCAAGGGGCCATGAGAATGGGGCACCTAACTGTTTAGGTCCTGGCTCTGTCAGTCTGTCAATAGCCAAGTCTGTGAGCTTAGCCTCTGTTAACTCCTCTGGGCCTCAGTTTGCCCATCTATATCAAGAGGGTTGAGTTGAATGATCTCTGAAGTCCTATTTAATAAGGAATCAGGAGGTTAGTTCTGAGAAATTGAGGCTTTGCTCTCCTCCAACTGGTTTCTGTAGAAGGACAGTTGAATGCGCGTCTTCTTCCCTTGCCTTGTCACCTCTCTCCTCCACCCCTCCTGGCCTCCCTTGCGAAAGAATGGCAAAGGGAACCCCCAGCCTGTGGTCCATCCTTGCCCGAGCACATTGTTCATGGCACCTTTGTCTCTCCCCCCCCTTCCCAGCATCTTGGTGAACATGGACGACAACATCATTGAGCACTACTCAAATGAGGACACCTTCATCCTCAACATGGAGAGCATGGTGGAAGGTTTCAAGATCACACTCATGGAGATCTGAGCCTGGTCGGCTTGCCCTCGCAGGACCCCTCCGTGCACTCCTCCCTGGGAAAGGAGGAGCCCAGCCCCAGAACCCGCAGACCCACCTCACCCATCTCACAACTGCTGTTACACGACCGTGCTGGGGGCGGGGCGAGGCGAACAGCCCCACTCCTTGTCAGTGCGTCTGGCCCGTCCACCAGCTCCTGCTCTGGAGCTGAGGCCCGAGCCCCTCGGGAAGGGACCTTGCGCCTGTCAGACCCTTATTTATTGACCACCTTTTTCTGGAGCCCAGGACCCGGCCTGCTGGGACTCTGCAGGTCACTGCTGGCTCCAGATGACGCCATCAAGAGCCTTCAAGGGCAACCCCGCCAACCCATTCATCTCGAAGAGCCTGAGAAGGTCTGGTCTCATCTGTCTCACCTCTCCACTTCTCCCGCGTGGCTGGACAAAATGAGCTGCTTCTGGGTGCAGTGGTCAGAGGTGGGGTAAGAGGTGGAGGTCCCCTTCCTGGTCAACCCTTCAGGTTGATCGGGGGAGGTCATCTTGCTAGATACCTCCAGGGGTCCCCAGCAAGAGGCCATCGGGCCTTGCGCAGGAAGACATTCAGCTGCCATGTACTTAGTGGGTGACACAGAAGGCATGCTGGCTGTCATGTACATAGTGTTTATAATATTGCAATAATATATTTTGCCTGTGGTATGTGGGCATGTTTACTGCCACTGGCCTAGGGGAGGCACTGCTTTCTACAAGAGGTTTCTGCCTCTTTGCTGTGCGGGAGACACACTGGGCAAGGGAGGTGGCCTCCTGGGTGTAGGTGACTATGGTGGGTGCCAAGACAAGCTCCAGGGGGCACGGCCAGGAACTCAGTCCTGTCCGCAGAGGGAGCCCCATCCTCTCCCATGGGCACGCCTACTCTGGAGCCGCCTCTGTCTCACGGTGATGTGCTTTGCTTGGGTCTCCCCTGAGCTGCCTTGTGGGAAAGGTCAGAGAGCCTGAGGCCCCAGCTCCTCCAGCTTTGGTGCTGGCACTGCCTGAGCTTGTCATGAGGATCCTGGCCACTGTGCAGTGCTGCGCAGTTTACGAGCATGTCCTTCATCTCAAGTGGCCCCCTTAACGCCCGACTGCAGTGCTGAGAGCGGTGCCAGCAGCTCATGTCTGAACAGACAGGCCAGGGCGGCCTCCTGGGCCTCCGTGCTGGAGAGGGAGGGACCAGTTGCCTCTGCTCCTGGCTGCTGGGTTGGGAAGGAGGGACAGTGCCCCAAGAGCCCTGGCTCTTCTGAAACCAGCCTGCAGAGGAGAACTCCACCTCCTTCCCTAAACAATCGCAAAAGCTTGAACCGTCCTGGGCCACTTCTCTCTTCGAGGGAACAGGTAGGTGGTCCAGGGGTTTGCATTCACCTGCGTGGGTGGAAGAACCAACTTTTTGGTAGCCAGACACATCCCCCACCCAAGGTCCGCGATCCAGGACAGGTTTTATGTAAGGGCCCAGATTTGTTTGTAAAGCACTTTGATGTCTTATCTTTCTCTCCGAGGGCTCCCTGCCCTCCCAGCCACCTGCCCCTGGGGCCCCTAGCAGGATGGACAGGCTGCCTCCAGCCCAGCTGTTTCTCGTTGACGCTACAGAGGATTTGAATGGAATGGAGGGCAGGTGCCATGCTTAGGAAGACCTCTGGGTGGCGGAAAGGGGGCACCTTCCTGTGTGTCTTCTGGACAGCTCATCCCCCACCCTTCCCATGGTGCCAAAGGTTTGCATCCTGGGTTCAGCTCTGCTCCTGTCTGTCCCCTCCGTCTCCACTCTGTGACTGTCGAGTCCTGGACTAGCAGCTGCAGGACCCTCCTGGGTCCTGATGGGGCTCTGTTCTAAGATGGACACACTCAGTGTTGGAAATACCTGATATACTATGCACTTCCCATGCTCCTTGCCTTAGGGGTGGTTTCAAACATGATTGGTGGACACAATGGCAAATACTATTGGACTAGAGCATAGGACTCCAGGTGAGGGAAAAGATGTTAAAATATTGGCCATTTGACACAGGCTACCTACCCTTCTCTCTGGACTCTGTGGAGAAAATGTTTGCTGGTCCTGCCCTAGGCAGAGAATGAATCAGAAATGCTTTTGCCTTTGTCCCCAGTCACTGAGCAATCATTGCGGTGGCCACTGCAAGAACAAAGAATATGCGGTCAGTGCCACCAAAGGGTGGTGCCGAGTGCCACCTCCCATCCGATCTGTCCCTCATGTTTACCAGGTTCCCTCTGAGTTCTCAGAGTGCCCATGGCTTAGCTATGATTTGTTCTTCACTATGGAAGGCAGCAGAGCTCTGACAAGGAAAATTTCCTGAGCAAAAACACTCCAGAAAAATAGGAAATATTGCCTCCTCTTCTTTTGTTGTCCCCTAAGTTAATCACAGTCAAATAAATAAGCTTTTTTTTTTTTAAATCCATGTACAATGAGGGACATGTGAACCAAGTGTTTTAAGTACAGACCCAAATTGCTTAAACTGTACGGGTGTTTGGAAATTGGGACCCACAGAAAAATGCAGTCAGATGTCATCTTGGAATTGGACCCTAAAAGACCAAGGCCTGTCCCATGCCACAAACATAGGAAGCATGGAATGAAACGAACATTTATTTTCCTTCTTATTTAAAATCATGAAATGCAACGAAAACAGAGGGTTTGTGCCAAATTCTATGAACAGCCCTTTCTTAAAGACAAGCAAGGGAGATTGATAGATGGACAATTTGCTCTTGTGTTTTTTTTAAAAAAAGGCAAATGTAACTTAATAGTTTTGTAAATGGGAGAGGGGGAATCTATAAACTATAAATACAGTTATTTTATTTTTTGTACATTTTTAAGAAGAAAAAAATAAATATTCATAAAGTAAGAGTAAATCACAGTGTCTGGTACTTTTCATGAGGTTGGCGGTGGGGTTCTCTGTCTGATCGGAAAGAAACCTCTGTGTGAGCTGGGAAGATGCTAGGTTCCCCTTGGCACCTTCCAGTCCTGGGCTTCACCGCTGTGGGCATTTCCTCCGGTCGCCTTCTTATGTACCACCCCAAGGTCAAGTGAGAAGAGGGCTGAATGAAGCCAGAGGCCTTCCGTGTGGCAGAGACAAGCCACCAGGGTAGTTATTTTTGACCTTCCTCTCTCCCAGCTTGAATGAGCACAGAGCTTTCTGGTTCCTTCGTTCATCTGCACCAACCTCTACAGAGAAGCCAAAACCACGTGCTGAAACGTCAAATTCATCATGACAATCTCTTGTCCTGGAACCCACAGGCTTGCTAGTATCTGTCAGCTCAAATGTAAACCCCTCTATCCACTATGCCAGTATTTATTGGTGTTTCCTCAATGAACACCCACCCGCTGAGCCACCCACACTCCTTCAGCTGTCATTCCCGATTCTCCCCAAGAGTCTCTCTGTGCCAAACAAATGGCACTTCTGTGTTCTTCCATATCCCACCTCCTCTCTCTATCCTTGTCCACAGCTTTCAAATCTTTGCTAACAACTTGCCTTCAGAAAGCCTTCTCTGACTTATTCCCCGTGGCATCCCCAGCAGCCTCTATGGCTGGACCAGTGGGCAGGGCAGGGGATGTTCAGAGAAGTGCTTGTTGAGGTTGCTGGAGAGATCATGGGATTAGAAACGGGCCATGAGGCGTTGTTGCCATGATCCACATGACATGGTCTCAGTAGGGGGTCTGAATCCATTCCCCACTGGCCCAAGTAGGTCCCGCTGAGGATGCAGCTGGTCTCCCCCAAGGCAGTCCCTCCCTTGGCCCGTGGCAGTCTTTGTCCTGCTGTTCAGTGAACTTTGCTCACCATGTGTGCCACCCCCTCTCCCACGAGGCAAGGATGACCAGTTTTCACGGCCACGGGGCCCAGTTCCACCTCTTGCCTTCCACTCTACCAATTCAGCTACTGTGGACCAGGTGCTGTGCCCCATTCTGGGGACACAGAGGCTGAGCCCCATGTTTCGGAGGGTCAGTAGCAGTGGTGAAGGGGATGGGCACTGTGTCAACAGTCCAGGTCCTCCAAGAAGCAGAAGCTAAGAGGGGATTAGATGTTCAGGAGATTTATCGGTGGGAATTCATGTAAAGGATAAAGGGACATGAACAGGAGAATAGAGGGACAGCATGCAGACTGAACCCCTGTGAAGGAGAGAGGAAAGGAAGGAAGCTTGGTCCTGAGCCTCAGACTGCCTCGGCCAGGCCAGTGGAGAGTCCCTGAGCAAAGGTCAAGGGCCTGCTAATTGGTTGCAGGCTGGAGGCCCGGCCCAAGGGGTGCTTGCAGAAGGCAACCAATGGATATGTGTCTCTCTCACATCCTTGTCTCTCTCTCTTTGTCTCTCTCCCTCCCTTCCACTCTTTCTAAAAAAAAAAAAAAAAAATTAAAAAAAATCAATGGATAAATATTCTTGGGTGAAGATGAGCAGTACTTAAATAAATAAAATAGAAAGCTATTGCAGTAGAACCCCAATGCTCCTTTCCCCTGTCTCTGCTTTCTCCCCTCATGCAAATAGAATCTGCACTCTCTCCGAAGTTATAACCGAAGAAAACAGAATGAGTAAAAAGCATGCGAACTTGTCATGGTTACTAAAAATTTTTTAAAAAGCAAATTGAAGAATAATTTGAAAACTGTCAAATGGCAGAAAACAATAAAAATACTCAGTGCTTATGAAAGGGCACCATTATACTGTTGTTAGATAAGACAGAGGTCTCAGGGTCTGGGCAGTTTTTACTAAATGCTATGTTGCTAAATGCTAAAAGGTAGCACAGTATTTTGAAGACTCAGCTGCAACTTGGTGAGTTTGACCTGAAGTTTAGCCAGCTGCCAAGAAGAAAACGTGATTAACTAAATAGTGCATAACAGCAATGGCTAAACCTCGGTTCTGGGAGACAGAACTTTGGATATGAATTCCCCTGTCTCCTTTACTTGTTGCAAATAAATAAAACTACCTGAGGACAACCACATCTTGTTCTTGAATAGAATATCCCAGCCAGGGCACCCCTTGAGTTCAGTAGCACTATTATTCCTTACATTGCTAATACCAAAAAATAATAATAATAATAATAATAATTTAAATAATGTGTTACCCTGCTTCAAGAGCCTTAGGAGAGTCAAATTCTTTGAAGAAATGATTACATCTGGGGGAATATATCCTGATGAGAAAATAATATAGACAGTGGTAATGAGAATTGAGGGAAGAGAACCAGTCTGATCATTGCTGTACCATCATCATTTCTATAGTGAATCAAATCATACTTATAAACTTGAAATTTAAGAATGAGCCCCTGAACTTGTGATGACCCCACAAGTGCACATACACTATGAGTTCTTGTTTAATCAGCCAGACAGTTATACTCTGCCATCATCCTTTAAAAAGGAAAATTTTGCTTCTAATTATAAAAGCAACATATGCTAAATGCAGTAATTTTTTTAAAAAAATCCTCACCGAGGATATTTTTTTCATTGCTTTCTAGAGAGAGTGGAAGTGAGGGAGGAGTGGGGGGAGAGAGAGAAACATTGAAGTGACATGAGAGAGACATATCGATTGGTTGCCTCCTGCACAACCCAGGTTGGGGAACTTGCAACCGAAGTACCCGCCCTTGAGAGGGTCAAATCCAGGCTGATGCTCTAACCATTGAGCAACCTGCCAGAGGTAAATGCAGATAATTTGAGAACACACAAAAAAACAAACACACAAAGGAAAAAATTATTCATAATTATTTTACCCAGACTGTTAAGATTTTGCTGTATTTTTTGACATCTTTTTTACTTGTACATGTATGATTTGCTCCTTTCATTGGAAAAAAAATGATACTACACAAATTATATATAGTATTACTTGACCTCCTTTTCTCACTGAATAAATTATGAATATCTTCCCATGACATTAATTTCTATGACATAATTTAAGTAACTATATAGATGTACCACAACTGATTTAAATCTCTTTTGTTGGGCTTTGTATAAGTGGAATTTAGCATGAACCAAGGATACTCTGCAGACTGTAATGGTGCAGTGCTACCTAACATTCTTGAAAAATTTCATGCACCCATAAACATCTGCACACTTATCTGGCCACATCTGGATTCTTTAATTCCACTGATGAAAACTGTCTGCATTGCCAAGAGTGGTGGTTAAAGAGGCAGAGGGATAAGGTCTTTAGAACAATTATAAATTAACTAGAACGTGTTAATGAGTGAGTGAGACACAATAGCTAATCCTACACTTCCTAGGGATAAAAGTCCGGTCATCAGCTGAATTCATCACCCCATCCTTGCTAGCTGATAGATATGGCAAAATAATTGCATTTAACATTCTACAGACCAAGGAGTAAGTGACCAGGGGGCTTCTATTTTTTTAATCCTCACTGAAAATATTATTCCATTGATTTTTAGAGAGAGTGGAAGGAAGAGGGAAAGACAGAGAGAACTACCAATTGTGAGAGAAACACATCGATTGGTTGCCTCCTACATGCACCCTGACCAAGGCCCGGCCTGGGGAGGAGCCTGCAACTGAAATATGAGCCCTTGACTGGAATCGAACCCGGGATCCTTTGGTCCGCAGGCTGATGCTCTAGTCTAGCCACTGAGCCAAACCAGCTAGGGCACCAGGGACCATTTTGAGTGAAGGCCTTTCATTCTGCAGAAACTTTAAAACGGACACAAACAGAAAACCGGCAGAAAGGGGCAGGGTCAAGGATTACACATTTCATCTCACCATCAAAATACCCTCTTTAGTGTTTGTTCTCTTTCTTGGCTGCACTTCAAGCCCTTGATAATGGTGCCACAATAGCAAGAAGGTGGACAAGATGCATGGAGTGGGACTCCGCTGAGACATTTTACTGTTCTAACAAGAACCCTCACAGGTTAACCGGAAAAATCTCCTCAGGTTTACATGCCAAGTAAGAGGACATATTACGTTTGCTTTTGGCAAATTCTTAAAGTGAAAAAGTGAACCCTCATGGCTTGAAAGAGAGGGAAGCAGTCAGATGCTAAAACCTGAGTCCTTGGCACCCGGGAACAAACCTCCCACTCCCTCCACCTTCCTGCCACGTACACTTTCTAACTGATCTAGCTGAAGAACTCCTGGAGAAGATCTAGGCAGGGATGAGGAGTTCCGGGGAGAATCAGCACCTTTCCCCAAGGGACCTAAAACCCCAGAGAGCAAACTTCTGCTACAGATAAGCTGTTTCTAACGTAATACAAAACAATTAAAATACCTACTTATACTGCCGTCATATTAGTATTAGAGTTGTTTGTAGTAATAGCTGTAGTATTAGTAGTAATCGCTAAAACCAACAGCACTTACCAAAACTACTGATCTAAGCACTTTTTCATAATTCATTTTATTTTTATATTTTTAATTTTATTTTTAATTTTATTTTAATTTTAATTTTTATTTTTATTTTTTATTTTTTATTTTATGTTTTATTTTTATTTTTTATTTTATTTTATGTTTTATTTTATTTTTATTTTATTTTATTTTTAATTTTTATTTTAATTTTTATTTTATTTTTTATTTTATTTTATTTTTTATTTTTATTTTATTTTTATTTTAATTTTTATTTTATTTTATTTTTTATTTTTATTTTATTTAATTTATTTTTATTTTAGTTTTTATTTTATTTTTTATTTTAATTTTATTTTTTATTTTATTT